>NC_090806.1:70666544-70966544 GCF_036512215.1 Solanum lycopersicum | reverse complement strand
GGACGTTCGTCAAAACATTGTCTATGCATACGGTTGGCCATCACGGGTTTTCTGGGCCATTTGGAAGGTCAAACGAGCCCCGGAGCGAGCATACGCCTCATTTTGACGATTTTCATATGCTATTGCACACCATTTTTTGGGTGATCAGGATTCCGACGTCAAAAATGCCAAATTTGCTCGTGGACGTCCGTCAAGACGTTGTCTATGCATACGGTTGGCCATCACGGGTTTTCTGGGCCATTTGGAAGGTCAAACGAGCCCCGGAGCGAGCATACGCCTCATTTTGACGATTTTCGTGTGCTATTGCACACCATTTTTTGGGTGATCGGGATTCCGACGTCAAAAATGCCAAATTTGTTCGTGGACGTTCGTCAAAACATTGTCTATGCATACGGTTGGCCATCACGGGTTTTCTGGGCCATTTGGAAGGTCAAACGAGCCCCGGAGCGAGCATACGCCTCATTTTGACGATTTTCATATGCTATTGCACACCATTTTTTGGGTGATCAGGATTCCGACGTCAAAAATGCCAAATTTGCTCGTGGACGTCCGTCAAGACGTTGTCTATGCATACGGTTGGCCATCACGGGTTTTCTGGGCCATTTGGAAGGTCAAACGAGCCCCGGAGCGAGCATACGCCTCATTTTGACGATTTTCATATGCTATTGCACACCATTTTTTGGGTGATCAGGATTCCGACGTCAAAAATGCCAAATTTGCTCGTGGACGTCCGTCAAGACGTTTTCTATGCATACGGTTGGCCATCACGGGTTTTCTGGGCCATTTGGAAGGTCAAACGAGCCCCGGAGCGAGCATACGCCTCATTTTGACGATTTTCGTGTGCTATTGCACACCATTTTTTGGGTGATCAGGATTCCGACGTCAAAAATGCCAAATTTTTTCGTGGACGTCCGTCAAGACGTTGTCTATGCATACGGTTGGCCATCACGGATTTTCTGGGCCATTTGAAAGGTCAAACGAGACCCGGAGCGAGCATACGCCTCATTTTGACGATTTTCGTGTGCTATTGCACACCATTTTTTGGGTGATCGGGATTCCGACGTCAAAAATGCCAAATTTGTTCGTGGACGTCCGTCAAGACGTTGTCTATGCATACGGTTGGCCATCACGGGTTTTCTGGGCCATTTGGAAGGTCAAACGAGCCCCGGAGCGAGCATACGCCTCAATTTGACGATTTTCGTGTGCTATTGCACACCATTTTTTGGGTGATCGGGATTCCGACGTCAAAAATGCCAAATTTGTTCGTGGACGTCCGTCAAGATGTTGTCTATGCGTACGGTTGGCCATCACGGGTTTTCTGGGTCATTTGGAAGGTCAAACGAGCCCCGGAGCGAGCATACGCCTCATTTTGACGATTTTCATATGCTATTGCACACCATTTTTTGGGTGATCAGGATTCCGACGTCAAAAATGCCAAATTTGCTCGTGGACGTCCGTCAAGACGTTGTCTATGCATACGGTTGGCCATCACGGGTTTTCTGGGCCATTTGGAAGGTCAAACGAGCCCCGGAGCGAGCATACGCCTCATTTTGACGATTTTCGTGTGCTATTGCACACCATTTTTTGGGTGATCGGGATTCCGACGTCAAAAATGCCAAATTTGTTCGTGGACGTTCGTCAAAACATTGTCTATGCATACGGTTGGCCATCACGGGTTTTCTGGGCCATTTGGAAGGTCAAACGAGCCCCGGAGCGAGCATACGCCTCATTTTGACGATTTTCATATGCTATTGCACACCATTTTTTGGGTGATCAGAATTCCGACGTCAAAAATGCCAAATTTGCTCGTGGACGTCCGTCAAGACGTTGTCTATGCATACGGTTGGCCATCACGGGTTTTCTGGGCCATTTGGAAGGTCAAACGAGCCCCGGAGCGAGCATACGCCTCATTTTGACGATTTTCATATGCTATTGCACACCATTTTTTGGGTGATCAGGATTCCGACGTCAAAAATGCCAAATTTGCTCGTGGACGTCCGTCAAGACGTTGTCTATGCATACGGTTGGCCATCACGGGTTTTCTGGGCCATTTGGAAGGTCAAACGAGCCCCGGAGCGAGCATACGCCTCATTTTGACGATTTTCGTGTGCTATTGCACACCATTTTTTGGGTGATCAGGATTCCGACGTCAAAAATGCCAAATTTGTTCGTGGACATCCGTCAAGACGTTGTCTATGCATACGGTTGGCCATCACGGGTTTTCTGGGCCATTTGGAAGGTCAAACGAGCCCCGGAGCGAGCATACGCCTCATTTTGACGATTTTCGTGTGCTATTGCACACCATTTTTTGGGTGATCGGGATTCCAATGTCAAAAATGCCAAATTTGTTCGTGGACGTCCGTCAAGACGTTGTCTATGCATACGGTTAGCCATCACGGGTTTTCTGGGCCATTTGGAAGGTCAAACGAGCCCCGGAGCGAGCATATGCCTCATTTTGACGATTTTCGTGTGATATTGCACACCATTTTTTGGGTGATCAGGATTCCGACGTCAAAAATGCCAAATTTGTTCATGGACGTCCGTCAAGACGTTGTCTATGCATACAGTTGGCCATCACGGGTTTTCTGGGCCGTTTGGAAGGTCAAACGAGCCCCGGAGCGAGCATACGCCTCATTTTGACGATTTTCGTGTGCTATGGCACACCATTTTTTGGGTGATTGTGATTCCGATGTCAAAAATGCCAAATTTGTTCGTGGACGTCTGTCAAGATGTTGTCTATGCATACGGTTGGCCATCACGGGTTTTCTGGGCCATTTGGAAGGTCAAACGAGCCCCGGAGCGAGCATACGCCTCATTTTGACGATTTTCGTGTGCTATTGCACACCATTTTTTGGGTGATCAGGATTCCGACGTCAAAAATGCCAAATTTGTTCGTGGACATCCGTCAAGACGTTGTCTATGCATACGGTTGGCCATCACGGGTTTTCTGGGCCGTTTGGAAGGTCAAACGAGCCCCGGAGCGAGCATACGCCTCATTTTGACGATTTTCGTGTGCTATTGCACACCATTTTTTGGGTTATCGGGATTCCAATGTCAAAAATGCCAAATTTGTTCGTGGACGTCCGTCAAGACGTTGTCTATGCATACGGTTAGCCATCACGGGTTTTCTGGGCCATTTGGAAGGTCAAACGAGCCCCGGAGCGAGCATATGCCTCATTTTGACGATTTTCGTGTGCTATTGCACACCATTTTTTGGGTGATCGGGATTCCGACGTCAAAAATGCCAAATTTGTTCGTGGACATCCGTCAAGACATTGTCTATGCATACGGTTGGCAATCACGGGTTTTCTGGGCCGTTTGATAGGTCAAACGAGCCCCGGAGCGAGCATACGCCTCATTTTGACGATTTTCGTGTGCTATTGCACACCATTTTTTGGGTGATCGGGATTCCGACGTCAAAAATGCCAAATTTGTTCGTGGACGTCCGTCAAGACGTTGTCTATGCATACGGTTGGCCATCACGGGTTTTCTGGGCCATTTGGAAGGTCAAACGAGCCCCGGAGCGAGCATATGCCTCATTTTGACGATTTTCGTGTGCTATTGCACACCATTTTTTGGGTGATCGGGATTCCGACGTCAAAAATGCCAAATTTGTTCGTGGACGTCCGTCAAGACATTGTCTATGCATACGGTTGGCCATCACGGGTTTTCTGGGCCATTTGGAAGGTCAAACGAGCCCCGGAGCGAGCATACGCCTCATTTTGAGTATTTTCGTGTGCTATTGCACACCATTTTTTGGGTGATCAGGATTCCGACGTCAAAAATGCCAAATTTGTTCGTGGACGTCCTTCAAGACGTTGTCTATGCATACGGTTGGCCATCACGGGTTTTCTGGGCCATTTGGAAGGTCAAACGAGCCCGGAGCGAGCATACGCCTCATTTTGACGATTTTCGTGTCTATTGCACACCATTTTTTGGGTGATCGGGATTCCGACGTCAAAAATGCCAAATTTGTTCGTGGACATCCGTCAAGACGTTGTCTATGCATACGGTTGGCCATCACGGGTTTTCTGGGCCGTTTGGAAGGTCAAACGAGCCCCGGAGCGAGCATACGCCTCATTTTGACGATTTTCGTGTGCTATTGCACACCATTTTTTGGGTGATCGGGATTCCGACGTCAAAAATGCCAAATTTGTTCGTGGACGTCCGTCAAGACGTTGTCTATGCATACGGTTGGCCATCACGGGTTTTCTGGGCCATTTGGAAGGTCAAACGAGCCCCGGAGCGAGCATACGCCTCATTTTGACGATTTTCGTGTGCTATTGCACACCATTTTTTGGGTGATTGGGATTCCGATGTCAAAAATGCCAAATTTGTTCGTGGACGTCCTTCAAGACGTTGTCTATGCATACGGTTGGCCATCACGGGTTTTCTGGGCCGTTTGGAAGGTCAAACGAGCCCCGGAGCGAGCATACGCCTCATTTTGACGATTTTCGTTTGCTATTGCACACCATTTTTTGGGTGATCGGGATTCCGACGTCAAAAATGCCAAATTTGCTCGTGGACGTCCGTCAAGACGTTGTCTATGCATACGGTTGGCCATCACGGGTTTTCTGGGCCGTTTGGAAGGTCAAACGAGCCCCGGAGCGAGCATACGCCTCATTTTGACGATTTTCGTGTGCTATTGCACACCATTTTTTGGGTGATCGGGATTCCGACGTCAAAAATGCCAAATTTGTTCGTGGACGTCCGTCAAGATGTTGTCTATGCATACGGTTGGCCATCACGGGTTTTCTGGGCCATTTGGAAGGTCAAACGAGCCCCGGAGCGAGCATACGCCTCATTTTGCCGATTTTCGTGTGCTATTGCACACCATTTTTTGGGTGATCAGGATTCCGACGTCAAAAATGCCAAATTTGCTCGTGGACGTCCGTCAAGACGTTGTCTATGCATACGGTTGGCCATCACGGGTTTTCTGGGCCATTTGGAAGGTCAAACGAGCCCCGGAGCGAGCATACGCCTCATTTTGACGATTTTCGTGTGCTATTGCACACCATTTTTTGGGTGATCAGGATTCCGACGTCAAAAATGCAAAATTTGCTCGTGGACGTCCGTCAAGACGTTGTCTATGCATACGGTTGGCCATCACGGGTTTTCTGGGCCATTTGGAAGGTCAAACGAGCCCCGGAGCGAGCATACGCCTCATTTTGACGATTTTTGTGTGCTATTGCACACCATTTTTTGGGTGATCGGGATTCCGACGTCAAAAATGCCAAATTTGTTCGTGGACGTCCGTCAATACGTTGTCTATGCATACGGTTTGCCATCACGGGTTTTCTGGGCCATTTGGAAGGTCAAACGAGCCCCGGAGCGAGCATACGCCTCATTTTGACGATTTTCGTGTGCTATTGCACACCATTTTTTGGGTGATCAGGATTCCGACGTCAAAAAAGCCAAATTTATTCGTGGACGTCCGTCAAGATGTTGTCTATGCATACGGTTGGCCATCTTGGGTTTTCTGGGTCGTTTGGAAGGTCAAACGAGCCCCGGAGGGAGCATACGCCTCATTTTGACGATTTTCGTGTGCTATTGCACACCATTTTTTGGGTTATCGGGATTCCGACGTCACAAATGCCAAATTTGTTCGTGGACATTCGTCAAGACGTTGTCTATGCATACGGTTGGCCATCACGGGTTTTCTGGGCCATTTGGAAGGTCAAACGAGCCCCGGAGCGAGCATACGCCTCATTTTGACGATTTTCGTGTGCTATTGCACACCATTTTTTGGGTGATCAGGATTCCGACGTCAAAAATGCCAAATTTGCTCGTGGACGTCCGTCAAGACGTTGTCTATGCATACAGTTGGCCATCACGGGTTTTCTGGGCCGTTTGGAAGGTCAAACGAGCCCCGGAGCGAGCATACGCCTCATTTTGACGATTTTCGTGTGCTATTGCACACCATTTTTTGGGTGATCGGGATTCCGACGTCAAAAATGCCAAATTTGTTCGTGGACGTCCGTCAAGACGTTGTCTATGCATACGGTTGGCCATCACGGGTTTTCTGGGCCATTTGGAAGGTCAAACGAGCCCCGGAGCGAGCATACGCCTCATTTTGACGATTTTCGTGTGCTATTGCACACCATTTTTTGGGTGATCAGGATTCCGACGTCAAAAATGCCAAATTTGTTCATGGACGTCCGTCAAGACGTTGTCTATGCATACGGTTGGCCATCACGGGTTTTCTGGGCCGTTTGGAAGGTCAAACGAGCCCCGGAGCGAGCATACGCCTCATTTTGACGATTTTCGTGTGCTATTGCACACCATTTTTTGGGTGATCGGGATTCCGACGTCAAAAATGCAAAATTTGTTCGTGGACGTCCGTCAAGATGTTGTCTATGCATACGGTTGGCCATCATGGGTTTTCTGGGCCATTTGGAAGGTCAAAGGAGCCCCGGAGCGAGCATTCGCCTCATTTTGACGATTTTCGTGTGCTATTGCACACCATTTTTTGGGTGATAAGGATTCCGACGTCAAAAATGCCAAATTTGTTCGTGGACGTCCGTCAAGACATTGTCTATGCATACGGTTGGCCATCACGGGTTTTCTGGGCCGTTTGGAAGGTCAAACGAGCCCCGGAGCGTGCATACGCCTCATTTTGACGATTTTCGTGTGCTATTGCACACCATTTTTTGGGTGATCGGGATTCCCATGTCAAAAATGCCAAATTTGTTCGTGGACGTCCGTCAAGACGTTGTCTATGCATACGGTTGGCCATCACGGGTTTTCTGGGCCATTTGGAAGGTCAAACGAGCCCCGGAGCGAGCATACGCCTCATTTTGACGATTTTCGTGTGCTATTGCACACCATTTTTTGGGTGATCAGGATTCCGACGTCAAAAATGCCAAATTTGTTCGTGGACGTCCGTCAAGACGTTGTCTATGCATACGGTTGGCCATCACGGGTTTTCTGGGCCGTTTGGAAGGTCAAACGAGCCCCGGAGCGAGCATACGCCTCATTTTGACGATTTTCGTGTGCTATTGCACACCATTTTTTGGGTGATCGGGATTCCGACGTCAAAAATGCCAAATTTGTTCATGGACGTCCGTCAAGACGTTGTCTATGCATTCGGTTGGCCATCACGGGTTTTCTGGGCCGTTTGGAAGGTCAAACGAGCCCCGGAGCGAGCATACGCCTCATTTTGATGATTTTCGTGTGCTATTGCACACCATTTTTTGGGTGATCGGGATTCCGATGTCAAAAATGCCAAATTTGTTCGTCGATGTCCGTCAAGACGTTGTCTATGCATACGGTTGGCCATCACGGATTTTCTGGGCCATTTGGAAGGTCAAACGAGCCCCGGAGGGAGCATACGCCTCATTTTGACGATTTTCGTGTGCTATTGCACACCATTTTTTGGGTGATCGGGATTCCGACGTCAAAAATGCCAAATTTGTTCGTGGACGTTCGTCAAGACGTTGTCTATGCATACGGTTGGCCATCACGGGTTTTCTGGGCCATTTGGAAGGTCAAACGAGCCCCGGAGCGAGCATACGCCTCATTTAGACGATTTTCGTGTGCTATTGCACACCATTTTTTGGGTGATCAGGATTCCGACGTCAAAAATGCCAAATTTGCTCGTGGACGTCCGTCAAGACGTTGTCTATGCATACGGTTGGCCATCACGGGTTTTTTGGGCCATTTGGAAGGTCAAACGAGCCCCGGAGCGAGCATACGCCTCATTTTGACGATTTTCGTGTGCTATTGCACACCTTTTTTTGGGTGATCGGGATTCCGACGTCAAAAATGCCAAATTTGTTCGTGGACGTCCGTCAATACGTTGTCTATGCATACGGTTGGCCATCACGGGTTTTCTGGGCAATTTGGAAGGTCAAACGAGCCCCGGAGCGAGCATACGCCTCATTTTGACGATTTTCGTGTGCTATTGCACACCATTTTTTGGGTGATCGGGATTCCGACGTCAAAAATGCCAAATTTGTTCGTGGACGTCCGTCAAGACGTTGTCTATGCATACGGTTGGCCATCACGGGTTTTCTGGGCCGTTTGGAAGGTCAAACGAGCCCCGGAGCGAGCATACGCCTCATTTTGACGATTTTCGTGTGCTATTGCACACCATTTTTTGGGTGATCGGGATTCTGACGTCAAAAATGCCAAATTTGTTCGTGGACGTCCGTCAAGACGTTGTCTATGCATACGGTTGGCCATCACGGGTTTTCTGGGCCATTTAGAAGGTCAAACGAGCCCCGGAGGGAGCATACGCCTCATTTTGACGATTTTCGTGTGCTATTGCACACTTTTTTTTGGGTGATCGGGATTCTGACGTCAAAAATGCCAAATTTGTTCGTGGACGTTCGTCAAGACGTTGTCTATGCATACGGTTGGCCATCACGGGTTTTCTGGGCCATTTGGAAGGTCAAACGAGCCCCGGAGCGAGCATACGCCTCATTTTGACGATTTTCGTGTGCTATTGCACACCATTTTGTGGGTGATCAGGATTCCGACGTCAAAAATGCCAAATTTGCTCGTGGACGTCCGTCAAGACGTTGTCTATGCATACGGTTGGCCATCACGGGTTTTCTGGGCAATTTGGAAGGTCAAACGAGCCCCGGAGCGAGCATACGCCTCATTTTGACGATTTTCGTGTGCTATTGCACACCATTTTTTGGGTGATCGGGATTCCGACGTCAAAAATGCCAAATTTGTTCGTGGACGTCCGTCAAGACGTTGTCTATGCATACGGTTGGCCATCACGGGTTTTCTGGGCCATTTGGAAGGTCAAACGAGCCCCGGAGCGAGCATACGCCTCATTTTGACGATTTTCGTGTGCCACACCATTTTTTGGGTGATCAAGATTCCGACGTCAAAAATGCCAAATTTGTTCGTGGACGTCCGTCAAGACGTTTTCTATGCATACGGTTGGCCATCACGGGTTTTCTGGGCCGTTTGGAAGGTCAAACGAGCCTCGGAGGGAGCATACGCCTCATTTTGATGATTTTCGTGTGCTATTGCACACCATTTTTTGGGTGATCGGGATTCCGACGTCAAAAATGCCAAATTTGTTCGTGGACGTTCGTCAAGACATTGTCTATGCATACGGTTGGCCATCACGGGTTTTCTGGGCCGTTTGGAAGGTCAAACGAGCCCCAAGGCGAGCATACGCCTCATTTTGACGATTTTCGTGTGCTATTGCACACCATTTTTTGGGTGATCGGGATTCCGACGTCAAAAATGCCAAATTTGTTCGTGGACGTCCGTCAAGACGTTGTCTATGCATACGGTTGGCCATCACGGGTTTTCTGGGCCGTTTGGAAGGTCAAACGAGCCCCGGAGCGAGCATACGCCTCATTTTGACGATTGTCGTGTGCTATTGCACACCTTTTTTTGGGTGATCGGGATTCCGACGTCAAAAATGCCAAATTTGTTCGTGGACGTCCGTCAAGACGTTGTCTATGCATACGGTTGGCCATCACGGGTTTTCTGGGCCGTTTGGAAGGTCAAACGAGCCCCGGAGCGAGCATACGCCTCATTTTGACGATTTTCGGGTGCTATTGCACACTATTTTTTGGGTGATCGGGATTCCAACGTGAAAAATGCCAAATTTGTTCGTGGACGTCCGTCAAGACGTTGTCTATGCATACGGTTGGCCATCACGGGTTTTCTGGGCCATTTGGAAGGTCAAACGAGCCCCGGAGCGAGCATACGCCTCATTTTGACGATTTTTGTGTGCTATTGCACACCATTTTTTGGGTGATCAGGATTCCGACGTCAAAAATGCCAAATTTGTTCGTGGACGTCCGTCAAGACGTTGTCTATGCATACGGTTGGCCATCACGGGTTTTCTGGGCCGTTTGGAAGGTCAAACGAGCCCCGGAGGGAGCATACGCCTCATTTTGACGATTTTCGTGTGCTATTGCACACCATTTTTTGGGTGATCAGGATTCCGACGTCAAAAATGCCAAATTTGCTCGTGGACGTCCGTCAAGACGTTGTCTATGCATACGGTTGGCCATCACGGGTTTTTTGGGCCATTTGGAAGGTCAAACAAGCCCCGGAGCGAGCATACGCCTCATTTTGACGATTTTCGTGTGCTATTGCACACCTTTTTTTGGGTGATCGGGATTCCGACGTCAAAAATGCAAAATTTGTTCGTGGACGTCCGTCAATACGTTGTCTATGCATACGGTTGGCCATCACGGGTTTTCTGGGCAATTTGGAAGGTCAAACGAGCCCCGGAGCGAGCATACGCCTCATTTTGACGATTTTCGTGTGCTATTACACACCATTTTTTGGGTGATCGGGATTCCGACGTCAAAAATGCCAAATTTGTTCGTGGACGTCCGTCAAGACGTTGTCTATGCATACGGTTGGCCATCACGGGTTTTCTGGGCCGTTTGGAAGGTCAAACGAGCCCCGGAGCGAGCATACGCCTCATTTTGACGATTTTCGTGTGCTATTGCACACCATTTTTTGGGTGATCGGGATTCTGACGTCAAAAATACCAAATTTGTTCGTGGACGTCCGTCAAGACGTTGTCTATGCATACGGTTGGCCATCACGGGTTTTCTGGGCCATTTAGAAGGTCAAACGAGCCCCGGAGGGAGCATACGCCTCATTTTGATGATTTTCGTGTGCTATTGCACACTTTTTTTTGGGTGATCGGGATTCCGACGTCAAAAATGCCAAATTTGTTCGTGGACGTTCGTCAAGACGTTGTCTATGCATACGGTTGGCCATCACGGGTTTTCTGGGCCATTTGGAAGGTCAAACGAGCCCCGGAGCGAGCATACGCCTCATTTTGACGATTTTCGTGTGCTATTGCACACCATTTTTTGGGTGATCGGGATTTCGACGTCAAAAATAACAAATTTGTTCGTGGACGTCCGTCAAGACGTTGTCTATGCATACGGTTGGCCATCACGGGTTTTCTGGGCCGTTTGGAAGGTCAAACGATCCCCGGAGCGAGCATACGCCTCATTTTGACGATTTTCGTGTGCTATTGCACACCATTTTTTGGGTGATCGGGATTCCACCGTCAAAAATGCCAAATTTGTTCGTGGACGTCCGTCAAGACGTTGTCTATGCATACGGTTGGCCATCACGGGTTTTCTGGGCCGTTTGGAAGGTCAAACGAGCCCCGGAGCGAGCATACGCCTCATTTTGACGATTTTCGTGTGCTATTGCACACCATTTTTTGGGTGATCGGGATTCCCATGTCAAAAATGCCAAAATTGTTCGTGGACGTCCGTCAAGACGTTGTCTATGCATACGGTTGGCCATCACGGGTTTTCTGGGCCATTTGGAAGGTCAAACGAGCCCCGGAGGGAGCATACGCCTCATTTTGACGATTTTCGTGTGCTATTGCACACCATTTTTTGGGTGATCGGGATTCCGACGTCAAAAATGCCAAATTTGTTCATGGACGTTCGTCAAGACGTTGTCTATGCATACGGTTGGCCATCACGGGTTTTCTGGGCCATTTGGAAGGTCAAACGAGCCCCGGAGCGAGCATACGCCTCATTTTGACGATTTTCGTGTGCTATTGCACACCATTTTTTGGGTGATCAGAATTCCGACGTCAAAAATGCCAAATTAGCTCGTGGACGTCCGTCAAGACGTTGTCTATGCATACGGTTTGCCATCACGGGTTTTCTGGGCCATTTGGAAGGTCAAACGAGCCCCGGAGCGAGCATACGCCTCATTTTGACGATTTTCGTGTGCTATTGCACACCATTTTTTGGGTGATCGGGATTCCGACGTCAAAAATGCCAAATTTGTTCGTGGACGTTCGTCAAAACATTGTCTATGCATACGGTTGGCCATCACGGGTTTTCTGGGCCATTTGGAAGGTCAAACGAGCCCCGGAGCGAGCATACGCCTCATTTTGACGATTTTCATATGCTATTGCACACCATTTTTTGGGTGATCAGGATTCCGACGTCAAAAATGCCAAATTTGCTCGTGGACGTCCGTCAAGACGTTGTCTATGCATACGGTTGGCCATCACGGGTTTTCTGGGCCATTTGGAAGGTCAAACGAGCCCCGGAGGGAGCATACGCCTCATTTTGACGATTTTCGTGTGCTATTGCACACCATTTTTTGGGTGATCGGGATTCCGACGTCAAAAATGCCAAATTTGTTCGTGGACGTTCGTCAAAACATTGTCTATGCATACGGTTGGCCATCACGGGTTTTCTGGGCCATTTGGAAGGTCAAACGAGCCCCGGAGCGAGCATACGCCTCATTTTTTGGGTGATCAGAATTCCGACGTCAAAAATGCCAAATTAGCTCGTGGACGTCCGTCAAGACGTTGTCTATGCATACGGTTTGCCATCACGGGTTTTCTGGGCCATTTGGAAGGTCAAACGAGCCCCGGAGCGAGCATACGCCTCATTTTGACGATTTTCGTGTGCTATTGCACACCATTTTTTGGGTGATCGGGATTCCGACGTCAAAAATGCCAAATTTGTTCGTGGACGTTCGTCAAAACATTGTCTATGCATACGGTTGGCCATCACGGGTTTTCTGGGCCATTTGGAAGGTCAAACGAGCCCCGGAGCGAGCATACGCCTCATTTTGACGATTTTCATATGCTATTGCACACCATTTTTTGGGTGATCAGGATTCCGACGTCAAAAATGCCAAATTTGCTCGTGGACGTCCGTCAAGACGTTGTCTATGCATACGGTTGGCCATCACGGGTTTTCTGGGCCATTTGGAAGGTCAAACGAGCCCCGGAGCGAGCATACGCCTCATTTTGACGATTTTCGTGTGCTATTGCACACCATTTTTTGGGTGATCGGGATTCCGACGTCAAAAATGCCAAATTTGTTCGTGGACGTTCGTCAAAACATTGTCTATGCATACGGTTGGCCATCACGGGTTTTCTGGGCCATTTGGAAGGTCAAACGAGCCCCGGAGCGAGCATACGCCTCATTTTGACGATTTTCATATGCTATTGCACACCATTTTTTGGGTGATCAGGATTCCGACGTCAAAAATGCCAAATTTGCTCGTGGACGTCCGTCAAGACGTTGTCTATGCATACGGTTGGCCATCACGGGTTTTCTGGGCCATTTGGAAGGTCAAACGAGCCCCGGAGCGAGCATACGCCTCATTTTGACGATTTTCATATGCTATTGCACACCATTTTTTGGGTGATCAGGATTCCGACGTCAAAAATGCCAAATTTGCTCGTGGACGTCCGTCAAGACGTTTTCTATGCATACGGTTGGCCATCACGGGTTTTCTGGGCCATTTGGAAGGTCAAACGAGCCCCGGAGCGAGCATACGCCTCATTTTGACGATTTTCGTGTGCTATTGCACACCATTTTTTGGGTGATCAGGATTCCGACGTCAAAAATGCCAAATTTTTTCGTGGACGTCCGTCAAGACGTTGTCTATGCATACGGTTGGCCATCACGGATTTTCTGGGCCATTTGAAAGGTCAAACGAGACCCGGAGCGAGCATACGCCTCATTTTGACGATTTTCGTGTGCTATTGCACACCATTTTTTGGGTGATCGGGATTCCGACGTCAAAAATGCCAAATTTGTTCGTGGACGTCCGTCAAGACGTTGTCTATGCATACGGTTGGCCATCACGGGTTTTCTGGGCCATTTGGAAGGTCAAACGAGCCCCGGAGCGAGCATACGCCTCAATTTGACGATTTTCGTGTGCTATTGCACACCATTTTTTGGGTGATCGGGATTCCGACGTCAAAAATGCCAAATTTGTTCGTGGACGTCCGTCAAGATGTTGTCTATGCGTACGGTTGGCCATCACGGGTTTTCTGGGTCATTTGGAAGGTCAAACGAGCCCCGGAGCGAGCATACGCCTCATTTTGACGATTTTCATATGCTATTGCACACCATTTTTTGGGTGATCAGGATTCCGACGTCAAAAATGCCAAATTTGCTCGTGGACGTCCGTCAAGACGTTGTCTATGCATACGGTTGGCCATCACGGGTTTTCTGGGCCATTTGGAAGGTCAAACGAGCCCCGGAGCGAGCATACGCCTCATTTTGACGATTTTCGTGTGCTATTGCACACCATTTTTTGGGTGATCGGGATTCCGACGTCAAAAATGCCAAATTTGTTCGTGGACGTTCGTCAAAACATTGTCTATGCATACGGTTGGCCATCACGGGTTTTCTGGGCCATTTGGAAGGTCAAACGAGCCCCGGAGCGAGCATACGCCTCATTTTGACGATTTTCATATGCTATTGCACACCATTTTTTGGGTGATCAGAATTCCGACGTCAAAAATGCCAAATTTGCTCGTGGACGTCCGTCAAGACGTTGTCTATGCATACGGTTGGCCATCACGGGTTTTCTGGGCCATTTGGAAGGTCAAACGAGCCCCGGAGCGAGCATACGCCTCATTTTGACGATTTTCATATGCTATTGCACACCATTTTTTGGGTGATCAGGATTCCGACGTCAAAAATGCCAAATTTGCTCGTGGACGTCCGTCAAGACGTTGTCTATGCATACGGTTGGCCATCACGGGTTTTCTGGGCCATTTGGAAGGTCAAACGAGCCCCGGAGCGAGCATACGCCTCATTTTGACGATTTTCGTGTGCTATTGCACACCATTTTTTGGGTGATCAGGATTCCGACGTCAAAAATGCCAAATTTTTTCGTGGACGTCCGTCAAGACGTTGTCTATGCATACGGTTGGCCATCACGGATTTTCTGGGCCATTTGAAAGGTCAAACGAGACCCGGAGCAAGCATACGCCTCATTTTGACGATTTTCGTGTGCTATTGCACACCATTTTTTGGGTGATCGGGATTCCGACGTCAAAAATGCCAAATTTGTTCGTGGACGTCCGTCAAGACGTTGTCTATGCATACGGTTGGCCATCACGGGTTTTCTGGGCCATTTGGAAGGTCAAACGAGCCCCGGAGCGAGCATACGCCTCAATTTGACGATTTTCGTGTGCTATTGCACACCATTTTTTGGGTGATCGGGATTCCGACGTCAAAAATGCCAAATTTGTTCGTGGACGTCCGTCAAGACGTTGTCTATGCGTACGGTTGGCCATCACGGGTTTTCTGGGTCATTTGGAAGGTCAAATGAGCCCCGGAGGGAGCATACGCCTCATTTTGACGATTTTCGTGTGCTATTGCACACCATTTTTTGGGTGATCGGGATTCCGACGTCAAAAATGCCAAATTTGTTCGTGGACGTCCGTCAAGACGTTGTCTATGCATACGGTTGGCCATCACGGGTTTTCTGGGCCATTTGGAAGGTCAAACGAGCCCCGGAGCGAGCATACGCCTCATTTTGACGATTTTCGTGTGCTATTGCACACCATTTTTTGGGTGATCAGGATTCCGACGTCAAAAATGCCAAATTTGTTCGTGGACGTCCGTCAAGACGTTGTCTATTCATACGGTTGGCCATCACGGGTTTTCTTGGCCGTTTGGAAGGTCAAACGAGCCCCGGAGCGAGCATACGCCTCATTTTGACGATTTTCGTGTGCTATTGCACACCATTTTTTGGGTGATCAGGATTCCGACGTCAAAAATGCCAAATTTGTTCGTGGACGTCCGTCAAGACGTTGTCTATTCATACGGTTGGCCATCACGGGTTTTCTGGGCCGTTTGGAAGGTCAAACGAGCCCCGGAGCGAGCCAACGCCTCATTTTGACGATTTTCGTGTGCTATTGCACACCATTTTTTGGGTGATCGGGATTCCGACGTCAAAAATGCCAAATTTGTTCGTGGACGTCCGTCAAGACGTTGTCTATGCATACGGTTGGCCATCACGGGTTTTCTGGGCCGTTTGGAAGGTCAAACGAGCCCCGGAGCAAGCATACGCCTCATTTTGACGATTTTCGTGTGCTATTGCACACCATTTTTTGGGTGATTGGGATTCCGATGTCAAAAATGCCAAATTTGTTCGTGGACGTCCGTCAAGACGTTGTCTATGCATACGGTTGGCCATCACGGGTTTTCTGGGCCATTTGGAAGGTCAAACGAGCCCCGGAGCGAGCATACGCCTCATTTTGACGATTTTCGTGTGCTATTGCACACCATTTTTTGGGTGATCAGGATTCCGACGTCAAAAATGCCAAATTTGCTCGTGGATGTCCGTTAAGACGTTGTCTATGCATACGGTTGGCCATCACGGGTTTTCTAGGCCATTTGGAAGGTCAAACGAGCCCCGGAGCGAGCATACGCCTCATTTTGACGATTTTCGTGTGCTATTGCACACCATTTTTTGGGTGATCGGGATTCTGACGTAAAAAATGCCAAATTTGTTTGTGGACGTCTGTCAAGACGTTGTCTATGCATACGGTTGGCCATCACGGGTTTTCTGGGCCATTTGGAAGGTCAAACGAGCCCCGGAGCGAGCATACGCCTCATTTTGACGATTTTCGTGTGCTATTGCACACCATTTTTTGGGTGATAAGGATTCCGACGTCAAAAATGCCAAATTCTTTCGTGGACGTCCGTCAAGACGTTGTCTATGCATACGGTTTGCCATCACGGGTTTTCTGGGCCATTTGGAAGGTCAAACGAGCCCCTGAGCGAGCATACGCCTCATTTTGACGATTTTCGTGTGCTATTGCACACCATTTTTTGGGTGATCGGGATTCCGACGTCAAAAATGCCAAATTTGTTCGTGGACGTTCGTCAAGACGTTGTCTATGCATACGGTTGGCTATCACGGGTTTTCTGGGCCATTTGGAAGGTCAAACGAGCCCCGGAGCGAGCATACGCCTCATTTTGACGATTTTCGTGTGCTATTGCACACCATTTTTTGGGTGATCAGGATTCTGACGTCAAAAATGCCAAATTTGCTCGTGGACGTCCGTCAAGACGTTGTCTATGCATACGTTTTGCCATCACGGGTTTTCTGGGCCATTTAGAAGGTCAAACGAGCCCCGGAGCGAGCATACGCCTCATTTTGATGATTTTCGTGTGCTATTGCACACCATTTTTTGGGTGATCAGGATTCCGACGTCAAAAATGCCAAATTTGTTCGTGGACATCCGTCAAGACGTTGTCTATGCATACGGTTGGCCATCACGGGTTTTCTGGGCCATTTGGAAGGTCAAACGAGCCCCGGAGCGAGCATACGCCTCATTTTGACGATTTTCGTGTGCTATTGCACACCATTTTTTGGGTGATCGGGATTCCAATGTCAAAAATGCCAAATTTGTTCGTGGACGTCCGTCAAGACGTTGTCTATGCATACGGTTAGCCATCACGGGTTTTCTGGGCCATTTGGAAGGTCAAACGAGCCCCGGAGCGAGCATATGCCTCATTTTGACGATTTTCGTGTGCTATTGCACACCATTTTTTGGGTGATCAGGATTCCGACGTCAAAAATGCCAAATTTGTTCATGGACGTCCGTCAAGACGTTGTCTATGCATACAGTTGGCCATCACGGGTTTTCTGGGCCGTTTGGAAGGTCAAACGAGCCCCGGAGCGAGCATACGCCTCATTTTGACGATTTTCGTGTGCTATGGCACACCATTTTTTGGGTGATTGTGATTCCGATGTCAAAAATGCCAAATTTGTTCGTGGACGTCTGTCAAGATGTTGTCTATGCATACGGTTGGCCATCACGGGTTTTCTGGGCCATTTGGAAGGTCAAACGAGCCCCGGAGCGAGCATACGCCTCATTTTGACGATTTTCGTGTGCTATTGCACACCATTTTTTGGGTGATCAGGATTCCGACGTCAAAAATGCCAAATTTGTTCGTGGACATCCGTCAAGACGTTGTCTATGCATACGGTTGGCCATCACGGGTTTTCTGGGCCGTTTGGAAGGTCAAACGAGCCCCGGAGCGAGCATACGCCTCATTTTGACGATTTTCGTGTGCTATTGCACACCATTTTTTGGGTTATCGGGATTCCAATGTCAAAAATGCCAAATTTGTTCGTGGACGTCCGTCAAGACGTTGTCTATGCATACGGTTAGCCATCACGGGTTTTCTGGGCCATTTGGAAGGTCAAACGAGCCCCGGAGCGAGCATATGCCTCATTTTGACGATTTTCGTGTGCTATTGCACACCATTTTTTGGGTGATCGGGATTCCGACGTCAAAAATGCCAAATTTGTTCGTGGACGTCCGTCAAGACATTGTCTATGCATACGGTTGGCAATCACGGGTTTTCTGGGCCGTTTGATAGGTCAAACGAGCCCCGGAGCGAGCATACGCCTCATTTTGACGATTTTCGTGTGCTATTGCACACCATTTTTTGGGTGATCGGGATTCCGACGTCAAAAATGCCAAATTTGTTCGTGGACGTCCGTCAAGACGTTGTCTATGCATACGGTTGGCCATCACGGGTTTTCTGGGCCATTTGGAAGGTCAAACGAGCCCCGGAGCGAGCATATGCCTCATTTTGACGATTTTCGTGTGCTATTGCACACCATTTTTTGGGTGATCGGGATTCCGACGTCAAAAATGCCAAATTTGTTCGTGGACGTCCGTCAAGACATTGTCTATGCATACGGTTGGCCATCACGGGTTTTCTGGGCCATTTGGAAGGTCAAACGAGCCCCGGAGCGAGCATACGCCTCATTTTGAGTATTTTCGTGTGCTATTGCACACCATTTTTTGGGTGATCAGGATTCCGACGTCAAAAATGCCAAATTTGTTCGTGGACGTCCTTCAAGACGTTGTCTATGCATACGGTTGGCCATCACGGGTTTTCTGGGCCATTTGGAAGGTCAAACGAGCCCGGAGCGAGCATACGCCTCATTTTGACGATTTTCGTGTTTATTGCACACCATTTTTTGGGTGATCGGGATTCCGACGTCAAAAATGCCAAATTTGTTCGTGGACATCCGTCAAGACGTTGTCTATGCATACGGTTGGCCATCACGGGTTTTCTGGGCCGTTTGGAAGGTCAAACGAGCCCCGGAGCGAGCATACGCCTCATTTTGACGATTTTCGTGTGCTATTGCACACCATTTTTTGGGTGATCGGGATTCCGACGTCAAAAATGCCAAATTTGTTCGTGGACGTCCGTCAAGACGTTGTCTATGCATACGGTTGGCCATCACGGGTTTTCTGGGCCATTTGGAAGGTCAAACGAGCCCCGGAGCGAGCATACGCCTCATTTTGACGATTTTCGTGTGCTATTGCACACCATTTTTTGGGTGATTGGGATTCCGATGTCAAAAATGCCAAATTTGTTCGTGGACGTCCTTCAAGACGTTGTCTATGCATACGGTTGGCCATCACGGGTTTTCTGGGCCGTTTGGAAGGTCAAACGAGCCCCGGAGCGAGCATACGCCTCATTTTGACGATTTTCGTTTGCTATTGCACACCATTTTTTGGGTGATCGGGATTCCGACGTCAAAAATGCCAAATTTGCTCGTGGACGTCCGTCAAGACGTTGTCTATGCATACGGTTGGCCATCACGGGTTTTCTGGGCCGTTTGGAAGGTCAAACGAGCCCCGGAGCGAGCATACGCCTCATTTTGACGATTTTCGTGTGCTATTGCACACCATTTTTTGGGTGATCGGGATTCCGACGTCAAAAATGCCAAATTTGTTCGTGGACGTCCGTCAAGATGTTGTCTATGCATACGGTTGGCCATCACGGGTTTTCTGGGCCATTTGGAAGGTCAAACGAGCCCCGGAGCGAGCATACGCCTCATTTTGCCGATTTTCGTGTGCTATTGCACACCATTTTTTGGGTGATCAGGATTCCGACGTCAAAAATGCCAAATTTGCTCGTGGACGTCCGTCAAGACGTTGTCTATGCATACGGTTGGCCATCACGGGTTTTCTGGGCCATTTGGAAGGTCAAACGAGCCCCGGAGCGAGCATACGCCTCATTTTGACGATTTTCGTGTGCTATTGCACACCATTTTTTGGGTGATCAGGATTCCGACGTCAAAAATGCAAAATTTGCTCGTGGACGTCCGTCAAGACATTGTCTATGCATACGGTTGGCCATCACGGGTTTTCTGGGCCATTTGGAAGGTCAAACGAGCCCCGGAGCGAGCATACGCCTCATTTTGACGATTTTCGTGTGCTATTGCACACCATTTTTTGGGTGATCGGGATTCCGACGTCAAAAATGCCAAATTTGTTCGTGGACGTCCGTCAATACGTTGTCTATGCATACGGTTTGCCATCACGGGTTTTCTGGGCCATTTGGAAGGTCAAACGAGCCCCGGAGCGAGCATACGCCTCATTTTGACGATTTTCGTGTGCTATTGCACACCATTTTTTGGGTGATCAGGATTCCGACGTCAAAAAAGCCAAATTTATTCGTGGACGTCCGTCAAGATGTTGTCTATGCATACGGTTGGCCATCTTGGGTTTTCTGGGTCGTTTGGAAGGTCAAACGAGCCCCGGAGGGAGCATACGCCTCATTTTGACGATTTTCGTGTGCTATTGCACACCATTTTTTGGGTTATCGGGATTCCGACGTCACAAATGCCAAATTTGTTCGTGGACATTCGTCAAGACGTTGTCTATGCATACGGTTGGCCATCACGGGTTTTCTGGGCCATTTGGAAGGTCAAACGAGCCCCGGAGCGAGCATACGCCTCATTTTGACGATTTTCGTGTGCTATTGCACACCATTTTTTGGGTGATCAGGATTCCGACGTCAAAAATGCCAAATTTGCTCGTGGACGTCCGTCAAGACGTTGTCTATGCATACAGTTGGCCATCACGGGTTTTCTGGGCCGTTTGGAAGGTCAAACGAGCCCCGGAGCGAGCATACGCCTCATTTTGACGATTTTCGTGTGCTATTGCACACCATTTTTTGGGTGATCGGGATTCCGACGTCAAAAATGCCAAATTTGTTCGTGGACGTCCGTCAAGACGTTGTCTATGCATACGGTTGGCCATCACGGGTTTTCTGGGCCATTTGGAAGGTCAAACGAGCCCCGGAGCGAGCATACGCCTCATTTTGACGATTTTCGTGTGCTATTGCACACCATTTTTTGGGTGATCAGGATTCCGACGTCAAAAATGCCAAATTTGTTCATGGACGTCCGTCAAGACGTTGTCTATGCATACGGTTGGCCATCACGGGTTTTCTGGGCCGTTTGGAAGGTCAAACGAGCCCCGGAGCGAGCATACGCCTCATTTTGACGATTTTCGTGTGCTATTGCACACCATTTTTTGGGTGATCGGGATTCCGACGTCAAAAATGCAAAATTTGTTCGTGGACGTCCGTCAAGATGTTGTCTATGCATACGGTTGGCCATCATGGGTTTTCTGGGCCATTTGGAAGGTCAAAGGAGCCCCGGAGCGAGCATTCGCCTCATTTTGACGATTTTCGTGTGCTATTGCACACCATTTTTTGGGTGATCGGGATTCCGACGTCAAAAATGCCAAATTTGTTCGTGGACGTCCGTCAAGACGTTGTCTATGCATACGGTTGGCCATCACGGGTTTTCTGGGCCATTTGGAAGGTCAAACGAGCCCCGGAGCGAGCATACGCCTCATTTTGACGATTTTCGTGTGCTATTGCACACCATTTTTTGGGTGATCGGGATTCCGACGTCAAAAATGCCAAATTTGTTCGTGGACGTTCGTCAAAACATTGTCTATGCATACGGTTGGCCATCACGGGTTTTCTGGGCCATTTGGAAGGTCAAACGAGCCCCGGAGCGAGCATACGCCTCATTTTGACGATTTTCATATGCTATTGCACACCATTTTTTGGGTGATCAGAATTCCGACGTCAAAAATGCCAAATTTGCTCGTGGACGTCCGTCAAGACGTTGTCTATGCATACGGTTGGCCATCACGGGTTTTCTGGGCCATTTGGAAGGTCAAACGAGCCCCGGAGCGAGCATACGCCTCATTTTGACGATTTTCATATGCTATTGCACACCATTTTTTGGGTGATCAGGATTCCGACGTCAAAAATGCCAAATTTGCTCGTGGACGTCCGTCAAGACGTTGTCTATGCATACGGTTGGCCATCACGGGTTTTCTGGGCCATTTGGAAGGTCAAACGAGCCCCGGAGCGAGCATACGCCTCATTTTGACGATTTTCGTGTGCTATTGCACACCATTTTTTGGGTGATCAGGATTCCGACGTCAAAAATGCCAAATTTGTTCGTGGACATCCGTCAAGACGTTGTCTATGCATACGGTTGGCCATCACGGGTTTTCTGGGCCATTTGGAAGGTCAAACGAGCCCCGGAGCGAGCATACGCCTCATTTTGACGATTTTCGTGTGCTATTGCACACCATTTTTTGGGTGATCGGGATTCCAATGTCAAAAATGCCAAATTTGTTCGTGGACGTCCGTCAAGACGTTGTCTATGCATACGGTTAGCCATCACGGGTTTTCTGGGCCATTTGGAAGGTCAAACGAGCCCCGGAGCGAGCATATGCCTCATTTTGACGATTTTCGTGTGATATTGCACACCATTTTTTGGGTGATCAGGATTCCGACGTCAAAAATGCCAAATTTGTTCATGGACGTCCGTCAAGACGTTGTCTATGCATACAGTTGGCCATCACGGGTTTTCTGGGCCGTTTGGAAGGTCAAACGAGCCCCGGAGCGAGCATACGCCTCATTTTGACGATTTTCGTGTGCTATGGCACACCATTTTTTGGGTGATTGTGATTCCGATGTCAAAAATGCCAAATTTGTTCGTGGACGTCTGTCAAGATGTTGTCTATGCATACGGTTGGCCATCACGGGTTTTCTGGGCCATTTGGAAGGTCAAACGAGCCCCGGAGCGAGCATACGCCTCATTTTGACGATTTTCGTGTGCTATTGCACACCATTTTTTGGGTGATCAGGATTCCGACGTCAAAAATGCCAAATTTGTTCGTGGACATCCGTCAAGACGTTGTCTATGCATACGGTTGGCCATCACGGGTTTTCTGGGCCGTTTGGAAGGTCAAACGAGCCCCGGAGCGAGCATACGCCTCATTTTGACGATTTTCGTGTGCTATTGCACACCATTTTTTGGGTTATCGGGATTCCAATGTCAAAAATGCCAAATTTGTTCGTGGACGTCCGTCAAGACGTTGTCTATGCATACGGTTAGCCATCACGGGTTTTCTGGGCCATTTGGAAGGTCAAACGAGCCCCGGAGCGAGCATATGCCTCATTTTGACGATTTTCGTGTGCTATTGCACACCATTTTTTGGGTGATCGGGATTCCGACGTCAAAAATGCCAAATTTGTTCGTGGACATCCGTCAAGACATTGTCTATGCATACGGTTGGCAATCACGGGTTTTCTGGGCCGTTTGATAGGTCAAACGAGCCCCGGAGCGAGCATACGCCTCATTTTGACGATTTTCGTGTGCTATTGCACACCATTTTTTGGGTGATCGGGATTCCGACGTCAAAAATGCCAAATTTGTTCGTGGACGTCCGTCAAGACGTTGTCTATGCATACGGTTGGCCATCACGGGTTTTCTGGGCCATTTGGAAGGTCAAACGAGCCCCGGAGCGAGCATATGCCTCATTTTGACGATTTTCGTGTGCTATTGCACACCATTTTTTGGGTGATCGGGATTCCGACGTCAAAAATGCCAAATTTGTTCGTGGACGTCCGTCAAGACATTGTCTATGCATACGGTTGGCCATCACGGGTTTTCTGGGCCATTTGGAAGGTCAAACGAGCCCCGGAGCGAGCATACGCCTCATTTTGAGTATTTTCGTGTGCTATTGCACACCATTTTTTGGGTGATCAGGATTCCGACGTCAAAAATGCCAAATTTGTTCGTGGACGTCCTTCAAGACGTTGTCTATGCATACGGTTGGCCATCACGGGTTTTCTGGGCCATTTGGAAGGTCAAACGAGCCCGGAGCGAGCATACGCCTCATTTTGACGATTTTCGTGTCTATTGCACACCATTTTTTGGGTGATCGGGATTCCGACGTCAAAAATGCCAAATTTGTTCGTGGACATCCGTCAAGACGTTGTCTATGCATACGGTTGGCCATCACGGGTTTTCTGGGCCGTTTGGAAGGTCAAACGAGCCCCGGAGCGAGCATACGCCTCATTTTGACGATTTTCGTGTGCTATTGCACACCATTTTTTGGGTGATCGGGATTCCGACGTCAAAAATGCCAAATTTGTTCGTGGACGTCCGTCAAGACGTTGTCTATGCATACGGTTGGCCATCACGGGTTTTCTGGGCCATTTGGAAGGTCAAACGAGCCCCGGAGCGAGCATACGCCTCATTTTGACGATTTTCGTGTGCTATTGCACACCATTTTTTGGGTGATTGGGATTCCGATGTCAAAAATGCCAAATTTGTTCGTGGACGTCCTTCAAGACGTTGTCTATGCATACGGTTGGCCATCACGGGTTTTCTGGGCCGTTTGGAAGGTCAAACGAGCCCCGGAGCGAGCATACGCCTCATTTTGACGATTTTCGTTTGCTATTGCACACCATTTTTTGGGTGATCGGGATTCCGACGTCAAAAATGCCAAATTTGCTCGTGGACGTCCGTCAAGACGTTGTCTATGCATACGGTTGGCCATCACGGGTTTTCTGGGCCGTTTGGAAGGTCAAACGAGCCCCGGAGCGAGCATACGCCTCATTTTGACGATTTTCGTGTGCTATTGCACACCATTTTTTGGGTGATCGGGATTCCGACGTCAAAAATGCCAAATTTGTTCGTGGACGTCCGTCAAGATGTTGTCTATGCATACGGTTGGCCATCACGGGTTTTCTGGGCCATTTGGAAGGTCAAACGAGCCCCGGAGCGAGCATACGCCTCATTTTGCCGATTTTCGTGTGCTATTGCACACCATTTTTTGGGTGATCAGGATTCCGACGTCAAAAATGCCAAATTTGCTCGTGGACGTCCGTCAAGACGTTGTCTATGCATACGGTTGGCCATCACGGGTTTTCTGGGCCATTTGGAAGGTCAAACGAGCCCCGGAGCGAGCATACGCCTCATTTTGACGATTTTCGTGTGCTATTGCACACCATTTTTTGGGTGATCAGGATTCCGACGTCAAAAATGCAAAATTTGCTCGTGGACGTCCGTCAAGACGTTGTCTATGCATACGGTTGGCCATCACGGGTTTTCTGGGCCATTTGGAAGGTCAAACGAGCCCCGGAGCGAGCATACGCCTCATTTTGACGATTTTTGTGTGCTATTGCACACCATTTTTTGGGTGATCGGGATTCCGACGTCAAAAATGCCAAATTTGTTCGTGGACGTCCGTCAATACGTTGTCTATGCATACGGTTTGCCATCACGGGTTTTCTGGGCCATTTGGAAGGTCAAACGAGCCCCGGAGCGAGCATACGCCTCATTTTGACGATTTTCGTGTGCTATTGCACACCATTTTTTGGGTGATCAGGATTCCGACGTCAAAAAAGCCAAATTTATTCGTGGACGTCCGTCAAGATGTTGTCTATGCATACGGTTGGCCATCTTGGGTTTTCTGGGTCGTTTGGAAGGTCAAACGAGCCCCGGAGGGAGCATACGCCTCATTTTGACGATTTTCGTGTGCTATTGCACACCATTTTTTGGGTTATCGGGATTCCGACGTCACAAATGCCAAATTTGTTCGTGGACATTCGTCAAGACGTTGTCTATGCATACGGTTGGCCATCACGGGTTTTCTGGGCCATTTGGAAGGTCAAACGAGCCCCGGAGCGAGCATACGCCTCATTTTGACGATTTTCGTGTGCTATTGCACACCATTTTTTGGGTGATCAGGATTCCGACGTCAAAAATGCCAAATTTGCTCGTGGACGTCCGTCAAGACGTTGTCTATGCATACAGTTGGCCATCACGGGTTTTCTGGGCCGTTTGGAAGGTCAAACGAGCCCCGGAGCGAGCATACGCCTCATTTTGACGATTTTCGTGTGCTATTGCACACCATTTTTTGGGTGATCGGGATTCCGACGTCAAAAATGCCAAATTTGTTCGTGGACGTCCGTCAAGACGTTGTCTATGCATACGGTTGGCCATCACGGGTTTTCTGGGCCATTTGGAAGGTCAAACGAGCCCCGGAGCGAGCATACGCCTCATTTTGACGATTTTCGTGTGCTATTGCACACCATTTTTTGGGTGATCAGGATTCCGACGTCAAAAATGCCAAATTTGTTCATGGACGTCCGTCAAGACGTTGTCTATGCATACGGTTGGCCATCACGGGTTTTCTGGGCCGTTTGGAAGGTCAAACGAGCCCCGGAGCGAGCATACGCCTCATTTTGACGATTTTCGTGTGCTATTGCACACCATTTTTTGGGTGATCGGGATTCCGACGTCAAAAATGCAAAATTTGTTCGTGGACGTCCGTCAAGATGTTGTCTATGCATACGGTTGGCCATCATGGGTTTTCTGGGCCATTTGGAAGGTCAAAGGAGCCCCGGAGCGAGCATTCGCCTCATTTTGACGATTTTCGTGTGCTATTGCACACCATTTTTTGGGTGATAAGGATTCCGACGTCAAAAATGCCAAATTTGTTCGTGGACGTCCGTCAAGACATTGTCTATGCATACGGTTGGCCATCACGGGTTTTCTGGGCCGTTTGGAAGGTCAAACGAGCCCCGAAGCGTGCATACGCCTCATTTTGACGATTTTCGTGTGCTATTGCACACCATTTTTTGGGTGATCGGGATTCCCATGTCAAAAATGCCAAATTTGTTCGTGGACGTCCGTCAAGACGTTGTCTATGCATACGGTTGGCCATCACGGGTTTTCTGGGCCATTTGGAAGGTCAAACGAGCCCCGGAGCGAGCATACGCCTCATTTTGACGATTTTCGTGTGCTATTGCACACCATTTTTTGGGTGATCAGGATTCCGACGTCAAAAATGCCAAATTTGTTCGTGGACGTCCGTCAAGACGTTGTCTATGCATACGGTTGGCCATCACGGGTTTTCTGGGCCGTTTGGAAGGTCAAACGAGCCCCGGAGCGAGCATACGCCTCATTTTGACGATTTTCGTGTGCTATTGCACACCATTTTTTGGGTGATCGGGATTCCGACGTCAAAAATGCCAAATTTGTTCATGGACGTCCGTCAAGACGTTGTCTATGCATTCGGTTGGCCATCACGGGTTTTCTGGGCCGTTTGGAAGGTCAAACGAGCCCCGGAGCGAGCATACGCCTCATTTTGATGATTTTCGTGTGCTATTGCACACCATTTTTTGGGTGATCGGGATTCCGATGTCAAAAATGCCAAATTTGTTCGTCGATGTCCGTCAAGACGTTGTCTATGCATACGGTTGGCCATCACGGATTTTCTGGGCCATTTGGAAGGTCAAACGAGCCCCGGAGGGAGCATACGCCTCATTTTGACGATTTTCGTGTGCTATTGCACACCATTTTTTGGGTGATCGGGATTCCGACGTCAAAAATGCCAAATTTGTTCGTGGACGTTCGTCAAGACGTTGTCTATGCATACGGTTGGCCATCACGGGTTTTCTGGGCCATTTGGAAGGTCAAACGAGCCCCGGAGCGAGCATACGCCTCATTTAGACGATTTTCGTGTGCTATTGCACACCATTTTTTGGGTGATCAGGATTCCGACGTCAAAAATGCCAAATTTGCTCGTGGACGTCCGTCAAGACGTTGTCTATGCATACGGTTGGCCATCACGGGTTTTTTGGGCCATTTGGAAGGTCAAACGAGCCCCGGAGCGAGCATACGCCTCATTTTGACGATTTTCGTGTGCTATTGCACACCTTTTTTTGGGTGATCGGGATTCCGACGTCAAAAATGCCAAATTTGTTCGTGGACGTCCGTCAATACGTTGTCTATGCATACGGTTGGCCATCACGGGTTTTCTGGGCAATTTGGAAGGTCAAACGAGCCCCGGAGCGAGCATACGCCTCATTTTGACGATTTTCGTGTGCTATTGCACACCATTTTTTGGGTGATCGGGATTCCGACGTCAAAAATGCCAAATTTGTTCGTGGACGTCCGTCAAGACGTTGTCTATGCATACGGTTGGCCATCACGGGTTTTCTGGGCCGTTTGGAAGGTCAAACGAGCCCCGGAGCGAGCATACGCCTCATTTTGACGATTTTCGTGTGCTATTGCACACCATTTTTTGGGTGATCGGGATTCTGACGTCAAAAATGCCAAATTTGTTCGTGGACGTCCGTCAAGACGTTGTCTATGCATACGGTTGGCCATCACGGGTTTTCTGGGCCATTTAGAAGGTCAAACGAGCCCCGGAGGGAGCATACGCCTCATTTTGACGATTTTCGTGTGCTATTGCACACTTTTTTTTGGGTGATCGGGATTCTGACGTCAAAAATGCCAAATTTGTTCGTGGACGTTCGTCAAGACGTTGTCTATGCATACGGTTGGCCATCACGGGTTTTCTGGGCCATTTGGAAGGTCAAACGAGCCCCGGAGCGAGCATACGCCTCATTTTGACGATTTTCGTGTGCTATTGCACACCATTTTGTGGGTGATCAGGATTCCGACGTCAAAAATGCCAAATTTGCTCGTGGACGTCCGTCAAGACGTTGTCTATGCATACGGTTGGCCATCACGGGTTTTCTGGGCAATTTGGAAGGTCAAACGAGCCCCGGAGCGAGCATACGCCTCATTTTGACGATTTTCGTGTGCTATTGCACACCATTTTTTGGGTGATCGGGATTCCGACGTCAAAAATGCCAAATTTGTTCGTGGACGTCCGTCAAGACGTTGTCTATGCATACGGTTGGCCATCACGGGTTTTCTGGGCCATTTGGAAGGTCAAACGAGCCCCGGAGCGAGCATACGCCTCATTTTGACGATTTTCGTGTGCCACACCATTTTTTGGGTGATCAAGATTCCGACGTCAAAAATGCCAAATTTGTTCGTGGACGTCCGTCAAGACGTTTTCTATGCATACGGTTGGCCATCACGGGTTTTCTGGGCCGTTTGGAAGGTCAAACGAGCCTCGGAGGGAGCATACGCCTCATTTTGATGATTTTCGTGTGCTATTGCACACCATTTTTTGGGTGATCGGGATTCCGACGTCAAAAATGCCAAATTTGTTCGTGGACGTTCGTCAAGACATTGTCTATGCATACGGTTGGCCATCACGGGTTTTCTGGGCCGTTTGGAAGGTCAAACGAGCCCCAAGGCGAGCATACGCCTCATTTTGACGATTTTCGTGTGCTATTGCACACCATTTTTTGGGTGATCGGGATTCCGACGTCAAAAATGCCAAATTTGTTCGTGGACGTCCGTCAAGACGTTGTCTATGCATACGGTTGGCCATCACGGGTTTTCTGGGCCGTTTGGAAGGTCAAACGAGCCCCGGAGCGAGCATACGCCTCATTTTGACGATTGTCGTGTGCTATTGCACACCTTTTTTTGGGTGATCGGGATTCCGACGTCAAAAATGCCAAATTTGTTCGTGGACGTCCGTCAAGACGTTGTCTATGCATACGGTTGGCCATCACGGGTTTTCTGGGCCGTTTGGAAGGTCAAACGAGCCCCGGAGCGAGCATACGCCTCATTTTGACGATTTTCGGGTGCTATTGCACACTATTTTTTGGGTGATCGGGATTCCAACGTGAAAAATGCCAAATTTGTTCGTGGACGTCCGTCAAGACGTTGTCTATGCATACGGTTGGCCATCACGGGTTTTCTGGGCCATTTGGAAGGTCAAACGAGCCCCGGAGCGAGCATACGCCTCATTTTGACGATTTTTGTGTGCTATTGCACACCATTTTTTGGGTGATCAGGATTCCGACGTCAAAAATGCCAAATTTGTTCGTGGACGTCCGTCAAGACGTTGTCTATGCATACGGTTGGCCATCACGGGTTTTCTGGGCCGTTTGGAAGGTCAAACGAGCCCCGGAGGGAGCATACGCCTCATTTTGACGATTTTCGTGTGCTATTGCACACCATTTTTTGGGTGATCAGGATTCCGACGTCAAAAATGCCAAATTTGCTCGTGGACGTCCGTCAAGACGTTGTCTATGCATACGGTTGGCCATCACGGGTTTTTTGGGCCATTTGGAAGGTCAAACAAGCCCCGGAGCGAGCATACGCCTCATTTTGACGATTTTCGTGTGCTATTGCACACCTTTTTTTGGGTGATCGGGATTCCGACGTCAAAAATGCAAAATTTGTTCGTGGACGTCCGTCAATACGTTGTCTATGCATACGGTTGGCCATCACGGGTTTTCTGGGCAATTTGGAAGGTCAAACGAGCCCCGGAGCGAGCATACGCCTCATTTTGACGATTTTCGTGTGCTATTACACACCATTTTTTGGGTGATCGGGATTCCGACGTCAAAAATGCCAAATTTGTTCGTGGACGTCCGTCAAGACGTTGTCTATGCATACGGTTGGCCATCACGGGTTTTCTGGGCCGTTTGGAAGGTCAAACGAGCCCCGGAGCGAGCATACGCCTCATTTTGACGATTTTCGTGTGCTATTGCACACCATTTTTTGGGTGATCGGGATTCTGACGTCAAAAATACCAAATTTGTTCGTGGACGTCCGTCAAGACGTTGTCTATGCATACGGTTGGCCATCACGGGTTTTCTGGGCCATTTAGAAGGTCAAACGAGCCCCGGAGGGAGCATACGCCTCATTTTGATGATTTTCGTGTGCTATTGCACACTTTTTTTTGGGTGATCGGGATTCCGACGTCAAAAATGCCAAATTTGTTCGTGGACGTTCGTCAAGACGTTGTCTATGCATACGGTTGGCCATCACGGGTTTTCTGGGCCATTTGGAAGGTCAAACGAGCCCCGGAGCGAGCATACGCCTCATTTTGACGATTTTCGTGTGCTATTGCACACCATTTTTTGGGTGATCGGGATTTCGACGTCAAAAATAACAAATTTGTTCGTGGACGTCCGTCAAGACGTTGTCTATGCATACGGTTGGCCATCACGGGTTTTCTGGGCCGTTTGGAAGGTCAAACGATCCCCGGAGCGAGCATACGCCTCATTTTGACGATTTTCGTGTGCTATTGCACACCATTTTTTGGGTGATCGGGATTCCACCGTCAAAAATGCCAAATTTGTTCGTGGACGTCCGTCAAGACGTTGTCTATGCATACGGTTGGCCATCACGGGTTTTCTGGGCCGTTTGGAAGGTCAAACGAGCCCCGGAGCGAGCATACGCCTCATTTTGACGATTTTCGTGTGCTATTGCACACCATTTTTTGGGTGATCGGGATTCCCATGTCAAAAATGCCAAAATTGTTCGTGGACGTCCGTCAAGACGTTGTCTATGCATACGGTTGGCCATCACGGGTTTTCTGGGCCATTTGGAAGGTCAAACGAGCCCCGGAGGGAGCATACGCCTCATTTTGACGATTTTCGTGTGCTATTGCACACCATTTTTTGGGTGATCGGGATTCCGACGTCAAAAATGCCAAATTTGTTCATGGACGTTCGTCAAGACGTTGTCTATGCATACGGTTGGCCATCACGGGTTTTCTGGGCCATTTGGAAGGTCAAACGAGCCCCGGAGCGAGCATACGCCTCATTTTGACGATTTTCGTGTGCTATTGCACACCATTTTTTGGGTGATCAGAATTCCGACGTCAAAAATGCCAAATTAGCTCGTGGACGTCCGTCAAGACGTTGTCTATGCATACGGTTTGCCATCACGGGTTTTCTGGGCCATTTGGAAGGTCAAACGAGCCCCGGAGCGAGCATACGCCTCATTTTGACGATTTTCGTGTGCTATTGCACACCATTTTTTGGGTGATCGGGATTCCGACGTCAAAAATGCCAAATTTGTTCGTGGACGTTCGTCAAAACATTGTCTATGCATACGGTTGGCCATCACGGGTTTTCTGGGCCATTTGGAAGGTCAAACGAGCCCCGGAGCGAGCATACGCCTCATTTTGACGATTTTCATATGCTATTGCACACCATTTTTTGGGTGATCAGGATTCCGACGTCAAAAATGCCAAATTTGCTCGTGGACGTCCGTCAAGACGTTGTCTATGCATACGGTTGGCCATCACGGGTTTTCTGGGCCATTTGGAAGGTCAAACGAGCCCCGGAGGGAGCATACGCCTCATTTTGACGATTTTCGTGTGCTATTGCACACCATTTTTTGGGTGATCGGGATTCCGACGTCAAAAATGCCAAATTTGTTCGTGGACGTTCGTCAAAACATTGTCTATGCATACGGTTGGCCATCACGGGTTTTCTGGGCCATTTGGAAGGTCAAACGAGCCCCGGAGCGAGCATACGCCTCATTTTTTGGGTGATCAGAATTCCGACGTCAAAAATGCCAAATTAGCTCGTGGACGTCCGTCAAGACGTTGTCTATGCATACGGTTTGCCATCACGGGTTTTCTGGGCCATTTGGAAGGTCAAACGAGCCCCGGAGCGAGCATACGCCTCATTTTGACGATTTTCGTGTGCTATTGCACACCATTTTTTGGGTGATCGGGATTCCGACGTCAAAAATGCCAAATTTGTTCGTGGACGTTCGTCAAAACATTGTCTATGCATACGGTTGGCCATCACGGGTTTTCTGGGCCATTTGGAAGGTCAAACGAGCCCCGGAGCGAGCATACGCCTCATTTTGACGATTTTCATATGCTATTGCACACCATTTTTTGGGTGATCAGGATTCCGACGTCAAAAATGCCAAATTTGCTCGTGGACGTCCGTCAAGACGTTGTCTATGCATACGGTTGGCCATCACGGGTTTTCTGGGCCATTTGGAAGGTCAAACGAGCCCCGGAGCGAGCATACGCCTCATTTTGACGATTTTCGTGTGCTATTGCACACCATTTTTTGGGTGATCGGGATTCCGACGTCAAAAATGCCAAATTTGTTCGTGGACGTTCGTCAAAACATTGTCTATGCATACGGTTGGCCATCACGGGTTTTCTGGGCCATTTGGAAGGTCAAACGAGCCCCGGAGCGAGCATACGCCTCATTTTGACGATTTTCATATGCTATTGCACACCATTTTTTGGGTGATCAGGATTCCGACGTCAAAAATGCCAAATTTGCTCGTGGACGTCCGTCAAGACGTTGTCTATGCATACGGTTGGCCATCACGGGTTTTCTGGGCCATTTGGAAGGTCAAACGAGCCCCGGAGCGAGCATACGCCTCATTTTGACGATTTTCATATGCTATTGCACACCATTTTTTGGGTGATCAGGATTCCGACGTCAAAAATGCCAAATTTGCTCGTGGACGTCCGTCAAGACGTTTTCTATGCATACGGTTGGCCATCACGGGTTTTCTGGGCCATTTGGAAGGTCAAACGAGCCCCGGAGCGAGCATACGCCTCATTTTGACGATTTTCGTGTGCTATTGCACACCATTTTTTGGGTGATCAGGATTCCGACGTCAAAAATGCCAAATTTTTTCGTGGACGTCCGTCAAGACGTTGTCTATGCATACGGTTGGCCATCACGGATTTTCTGGGCCATTTGAAAGGTCAAACGAGACCCGGAGCGAGCATACGCCTCATTTTGACGATTTTCGTGTGCTATTGCACACCATTTTTTGGGTGATCGGGATTCCGACGTCAAAAATGCCAAATTTGTTCGTGGACGTCCGTCAAGACGTTGTCTATGCATACGGTTGGCCATCACGGGTTTTCTGGGCCATTTGGAAGGTCAAACGAGCCCCGGAGCGAGCATACGCCTCAATTTGACGATTTTCGTGTGCTATTGCACACCATTTTTTGGGTGATCGGGATTCCGACGTCAAAAATGCCAAATTTGTTCGTGGACGTCCGTCAAGATGTTGTCTATGCGTACGGTTGGCCATCACGGGTTTTCTGGGTCATTTGGAAGGTCAAACGAGCCCCGGAGCGAGCATACGCCTCATTTTGACGATTTTCATATGCTATTGCACACCATTTTTTGGGTGATCAGGATTCCGACGTCAAAAATGCCAAATTTGCTCGTGGACGTCCGTCAAGACGTTGTCTATGCATACGGTTGGCCATCACGGGTTTTCTGGGCCATTTGGAAGGTCAAACGAGCCCCGGAGCGAGCATACGCCTCATTTTGACGATTTTCGTGTGCTATTGCACACCATTTTTTGGGTGATCGGGATTCCGACGTCAAAAATGCCAAATTTGTTCGTGGACGTTCGTCAAAACATTGTCTATGCATACGGTTGGCCATCACGGGTTTTCTGGGCCATTTGGAAGGTCAAACGAGCCCCGGAGCGAGCATACGCCTCATTTTGACGATTTTCATATGCTATTGCACACCATTTTTTGGGTGATCAGAATTCCGACGTCAAAAATGCCAAATTTGCTCGTGGACGTCCGTCAAGACGTTGTCTATGCATACGGTTGGCCATCACGGGTTTTCTGGGCCATTTGGAAGGTCAAACGAGCCCCGGAGCGAGCATACGCCTCATTTTGACGATTTTCATATGCTATTGCACACCATTTTTTGGGTGATCAGGATTCCGACGTCAAAAATGCCAAATTTGCTCGTGGACGTCCGTCAAGACGTTGTCTATGCATACGGTTGGCCATCACGGGTTTTCTGGGCCATTTGGAAGGTCAAACGAGCCCCGGAGCGAGCATACGCCTCATTTTGACGATTTTCGTGTGCTATTGCACACCATTTTTTGGGTGATCAGGATTCCGACGTCAAAAATGCCAAATTTTTTCGTGGACGTCCGTCAAGACGTTGTCTATGCATACGGTTGGCCATCACGGATTTTCTGGGCCATTTGAAAGGTCAAACGAGACCCGGAGCAAGCATACGCCTCATTTTGACGATTTTCGTGTGCTATTGCACACCATTTTTTGGGTGATCGGGATTCCGACGTCAAAAATGCCAAATTTGTTCGTGGACGTCCGTCAAGACGTTGTCTATGCATACGGTTGGCCATCACGGGTTTTCTGGGCCATTTGGAAGGTCAAACGAGCCCCGGAGCGAGCATACGCCTCAATTTGACGATTTTCGTGTGCTATTGCACACCATTTTTTGGGTGATCGGGATTCCGACGTCAAAAATGCCAAATTTGTTCGTGGACGTCCGTCAAGACGTTGTCTATGCGTACGGTTGGCCATCACGGGTTTTCTGGGTCATTTGGAAGGTCAAATGAGCCCCGGAGGGAGCATACGCCTCATTTTGACGATTTTCGTGTGCTATTGCACACCATTTTTTGGGTGATCGGGATTCCGACGTCAAAAATGCCAAATTTGTTCGTGGACGTCCGTCAAGACGTTGTCTATGCATACGGTTGGCCATCACGGGTTTTCTGGGCCATTTGGAAGGTCAAACGAGCCCCGGAGCGAGCATACGCCTCATTTTGACGATTTTCGTGTGCTATTGCACACCATTTTTTGGGTGATCAGGATTCCGACGTCAAAAATGCCAAATTTGTTCGTGGACGTCCGTCAAGACGTTGTCTATTCATACGGTTGGCCATCACGGGTTTTCTTGGCCGTTTGGAAGGTCAAACGAGCCCCGGAGCGAGCATACGCCTCATTTTGACGATTTTCGTGTGCTATTGCACACCATTTTTTGGGTGATCAGGATTCCGACGTCAAAAATGCCAAATTTGTTCGTGGACGTCCGTCAAGACGTTGTCTATTCATACGGTTGGCCATCACGGGTTTTCTGGGCCGTTTGGAAGGTCAAACGAGCCCCGGAGCGAGCCAACGCCTCATTTTGACGATTTTCGTGTGCTATTGCACACCATTTTTTGGGTGATCGGGATTCCGACGTCAAAAATGCCAAATTTGTTCGTGGACGTCCGTCAAGACGTTGTCTATGCATACGGTTGGCCATCACGGGTTTTCTGGGCCGTTTGGAAGGTCAAACGAGCCCCGGAGCAAGCATACGCCTCATTTTGACGATTTTCGTGTGCTATTGCACACCATTTTTTGGGTGATTGGGATTCCGATGTCAAAAATGCCAAATTTGTTCGTGGACGTCCGTCAAGACGTTGTCTATGCATACGGTTGGCCATCACGGGTTTTCTGGGCCATTTGGAAGGTCAAACGAGCCCCGGAGCGAGCATACGCCTCATTTTGACGATTTTCGTGTGCTATTGCACACCATTTTTTGGGTGATCAGGATTCCGACGTCAAAAATGCCAAATTTGCTCGTGGATGTCCGTTAAGACGTTGTCTATGCATACGGTTGGCCATCACGGGTTTTCTAGGCCATTTGGAAGGTCAAACGAGCCCCGGAGCGAGCATACGCCTCATTTTGACGATTTTCGTGTGCTATTGCACACCATTTTTTGGGTGATCGGGATTCTGACGTAAAAAATGCCAAATTTGTTTGTGGACGTCTGTCAAGACGTTGTCTATGCATACGGTTGGCCATCACGGGTTTTCTGGGCCATTTGGAAGGTCAAACGAGCCCCGGAGCGAGCATACGCCTCATTTTGACGATTTTCGTGTGCTATTGCACACCATTTTTTGGGTGATAAGGATTCCGACGTCAAAAATGCCAAATTCTTTCGTGGACGTCCGTCAAGACGTTGTCTATGCATACGGTTTGCCATCACGGGTTTTCTGGGCCATTTGGAAGGTCAAACGAGCCCCTGAGCGAGCATACGCCTCATTTTGACGATTTTCGTGTGCTATTGCACACCATTTTTTGGGTGATCGGGATTCCGACGTCAAAAATGCCAAATTTGTTCGTGGACGTTCGTCAAGACGTTGTCTATGCATACGGTTGGCTATCACGGGTTTTCTGGGCCATTTGGAAGGTCAAACGAGCCCCGGAGCGAGCATACGCCTCATTTTGACGATTTTCGTGTGCTATTGCACACCATTTTTTGGGTGATCAGGATTCTGACGTCAAAAATGCCAAATTTGCTCGTGGACGTCCGTCAAGACGTTGTCTATGCATACGTTTTGCCATCACGGGTTTTCTGGGCCATTTAGAAGGTCAAACGAGCCCCGGAGCGAGCATACGCCTCATTTTGATGATTTTCGTGTGCTATTGCACACCATTTTTTGGGTGATCAGGATTCCGACGTCAAAAATGCCAAATTTGTTCGTGGACATCCGTCAAGACGTTGTCTATGCATACGGTTGGCCATCACGGGTTTTCTGGGCCATTTGGAAGGTCAAACGAGCCCCGGAGCGAGCATACGCCTCATTTTGACGATTTTCGTGTGCTATTGCACACCATTTTTTGGGTGATCGGGATTCCAATGTCAAAAATGCCAAATTTGTTCGTGGACGTCCGTCAAGACGTTGTCTATGCATACGGTTAGCCATCACGGGTTTTCTGGGCCATTTGGAAGGTCAAACGAGCCCCGGAGCGAGCATATGCCTCATTTTGACGATTTTCGTGTGCTATTGCACACCATTTTTTGGGTGATCAGGATTCCGACGTCAAAAATGCCAAATTTGTTCATGGACGTCCGTCAAGACGTTGTCTATGCATACAGTTGGCCATCACGGGTTTTCTGGGCCGTTTGGAAGGTCAAACGAGCCCCGGAGCGAGCATACGCCTCATTTTGACGATTTTCGTGTGCTATGGCACACCATTTTTTGGGTGATTGTGATTCCGATGTCAAAAATGCCAAATTTGTTCGTGGACGTCTGTCAAGATGTTGTCTATGCATACGGTTGGCCATCACGGGTTTTCTGGGCCATTTGGAAGGTCAAACGAGCCCCGGAGCGAGCATACGCCTCATTTTGACGATTTTCGTGTGCTATTGCACACCATTTTTTGGGTGATCAGGATTCCGACGTCAAAAATGCCAAATTTGTTCGTGGACATCCGTCAAGACGTTGTCTATGCATACGGTTGGCCATCACGGGTTTTCTGGGCCGTTTGGAAGGTCAAACGAGCCCCGGAGCGAGCATACGCCTCATTTTGACGATTTTCGTGTGCTATTGCACACCATTTTTTGGGTTATCGGGATTCCAATGTCAAAAATGCCAAATTTGTTCGTGGACGTCCGTCAAGACGTTGTCTATGCATACGGTTAGCCATCACGGGTTTTCTGGGCCATTTGGAAGGTCAAACGAGCCCCGGAGCGAGCATATGCCTCATTTTGACGATTTTCGTGTGCTATTGCACACCATTTTTTGGGTGATCGGGATTCCGACGTCAAAAATGCCAAATTTGTTCGTGGACGTCCGTCAAGACATTGTCTATGCATACGGTTGGCAATCACGGGTTTTCTGGGCCGTTTGATAGGTCAAACGAGCCCCGGAGCGAGCATACGCCTCATTTTGACGATTTTCGTGTGCTATTGCACACCATTTTTTGGGTGATCGGGATTCCGACGTCAAAAATGCCAAATTTGTTCGTGGACGTCCGTCAAGACGTTGTCTATGCATACGGTTGGCCATCACGGGTTTTCTGGGCCATTTGGAAGGTCAAACGAGCCCCGGAGCGAGCATATGCCTCATTTTGACGATTTTCGTGTGCTATTGCACACCATTTTTTGGGTGATCGGGATTCCGACGTCAAAAATGCCAAATTTGTTCGTGGACGTCCGTCAAGACATTGTCTATGCATACGGTTGGCCATCACGGGTTTTCTGGGCCATTTGGAAGGTCAAACGAGCCCCGGAGCGAGCATACGCCTCATTTTGAGTATTTTCGTGTGCTATTGCACACCATTTTTTGGGTGATCAGGATTCCGACGTCAAAAATGCCAAATTTGTTCGTGGACGTCCTTCAAGACGTTGTCTATGCATACGGTTGGCCATCACGGGTTTTCTGGGCCATTTGGAAGGTCAAACGAGCCCGGAGCGAGCATACGCCTCATTTTGACGATTTTCGTGTTTATTGCACACCATTTTTTGGGTGATCGGGATTCCGACGTCAAAAATGCCAAATTTGTTCGTGGACATCCGTCAAGACGTTGTCTATGCATACGGTTGGCCATCACGGGTTTTCTGGGCCGTTTGGAAGGTCAAACGAGCCCCGGAGCGAGCATACGCCTCATTTTGACGATTTTCGTGTGCTATTGCACACCATTTTTTGGGTGATCGGGATTCCGACGTCAAAAATGCCAAATTTGTTCGTGGACGTCCGTCAAGACGTTGTCTATGCATACGGTTGGCCATCACGGGTTTTCTGGGCCATTTGGAAGGTCAAACGAGCCCCGGAGCGAGCATACGCCTCATTTTGACGATTTTCGTGTGCTATTGCACACCATTTTTTGGGTGATTGGGATTCCGATGTCAAAAATGCCAAATTTGTTCGTGGACGTCCTTCAAGACGTTGTCTATGCATACGGTTGGCCATCACGGGTTTTCTGGGCCGTTTGGAAGGTCAAACGAGCCCCGGAGCGAGCATACGCCTCATTTTGACGATTTTCGTTTGCTATTGCACACCATTTTTTGGGTGATCGGGATTCCGACGTCAAAAATGCCAAATTTGCTCGTGGACGTCCGTCAAGACGTTGTCTATGCATACGGTTGGCCATCACGGGTTTTCTGGGCCGTTTGGAAGGTCAAACGAGCCCCGGAGCGAGCATACGCCTCATTTTGACGATTTTCGTGTGCTATTGCACACCATTTTTTGGGTGATCGGGATTCCGACGTCAAAAATGCCAAATTTGTTCGTGGACGTCCGTCAAGATGTTGTCTATGCATACGGTTGGCCATCACGGGTTTTCTGGGCCATTTGGAAGGTCAAACGAGCCCCGGAGCGAGCATACGCCTCATTTTGCCGATTTTCGTGTGCTATTGCACACCATTTTTTGGGTGATCAGGATTCCGACGTCAAAAATGCCAAATTTGCTCGTGGACGTCCGTCAAGACGTTGTCTATGCATACGGTTGGCCATCACGGGTTTTCTGGGCCATTTGGAAGGTCAAACGAGCCCCGGAGCGAGCATACGCCTCATTTTGACGATTTTCGTGTGCTATTGCACACCATTTTTTGGGTGATCAGGATTCCGACGTCAAAAATGCAAAATTTGCTCGTGGACGTCCGTCAAGACATTGTCTATGCATACGGTTGGCCATCACGGGTTTTCTGGGCCATTTGGAAGGTCAAACGAGCCCCGGAGCGAGCATACGCCTCATTTTGACGATTTTCGTGTGCTATTGCACACCATTTTTTGGGTGATCGGGATTCCGACGTCAAAAATGCCAAATTTGTTCGTGGACGTCCGTCAATACGTTGTCTATGCATACGGTTTGCCATCACGGGTTTTCTGGGCCATTTGGAAGGTCAAACGAGCCCCGGAGCGAGCATACGCCTCATTTTGACGATTTTCGTGTGCTATTGCACACCATTTTTTGGGTGATCAGGATTCCGACGTCAAAAAAGCCAAATTTATTCGTGGACGTCCGTCAAGATGTTGTCTATGCATACGGTTGGCCATCTTGGGTTTTCTGGGTCGTTTGGAAGGTCAAACGAGCCCCGGAGGGAGCATACGCCTCATTTTGACGATTTTCGTGTGCTATTGCACACCATTTTTTGGGTTATCGGGATTCCGACGTCACAAATGCCAAATTTGTTCGTGGACATTCGTCAAGACGTTGTCTATGCATACGGTTGGCCATCACGGGTTTTCTGGGCCATTTGGAAGGTCAAACGAGCCCCGGAGCGAGCATACGCCTCATTTTGACGATTTTCGTGTGCTATTGCACACCATTTTTTGGGTGATCAGGATTCCGACGTCAAAAATGCCAAATTTGCTCGTGGACGTCCGTCAAGACGTTGTCTATGCATACAGTTGGCCATCACGGGTTTTCTGGGCCGTTTGGAAGGTCAAACGAGCCCCGGAGCGAGCATACGCCTCATTTTGACGATTTTCGTGTGCTATTGCACACCATTTTTTGGGTGATCGGGATTCCGACGTCAAAAATGCCAAATTTGTTCGTGGACGTCCGTCAAGACGTTGTCTATGCATACGGTTGGCCATCACGGGTTTTCTGGGCCATTTGGAAGGTCAAACGAGCCCCGGAGCGAGCATACGCCTCATTTTGACGATTTTCGTGTGCTATTGCACACCATTTTTTGGGTGATCAGGATTCCGACGTCAAAAATGCCAAATTTGTTCATGGACGTCCGTCAAGACGTTGTCTATGCATACGGTTGGCCATCACGGGTTTTCTGGGCCGTTTGGAAGGTCAAACGAGCCCCGGAGCGAGCATACGCCTCATTTTGACGATTTTCGTGTGCTATTGCACACCATTTTTTGGGTGATCGGGATTCCGACGTCAAAAATGCAAAATTTGTTCGTGGACGTCCGTCAAGATGTTGTCTATGCATACGGTTGGCCATCATGGGTTTTCTGGGCCATTTGGAAGGTCAAAGGAGCCCCGGAGCGAGCATTCGCCTCATTTTGACGATTTTCGTGTGCTATTGCACACCATTTTTTGGGTGATAAGGATTCCGACGTCAAAAATGCCAAATTTGTTCGTGGACGTCCGTCAAGACATTGTCTATGCATACGGTTGGCCATCACGGGTTTTCTGGGCCGTTTGGAAGGTCAAACGAGCCCCGGAGCGTGCATACGCCTCATTTTGACGATTTTCGTGTGCTATTGCACACCATTTTTTGGGTGATTGGGATTCCGATGTCAAAAATGCCAAATTTGTTCGTGGACGTCCGTCAAGACGTTGTCTATGCATACGGTTGGCCATCACGGGTTTTCTGGGCCATTTGGAAGGTCAAACGAGCCCCGGAGCGAGCATACGCCTCATTTTGACGATTTTCGTGTGCTATTGCACACCATTTTTTGGGTGATCAGGATTCCGACGTCAAAAATGCCAAATTTGTTCGTGGACGTCCGTCAAGACGTTGTCTATGCATACGGTTGGCCATCACGGGTTTTCTGGGCCGTTTGGAAGGTCAAACGAGCCCCGGAGCGAGCATACGCCTCATTTTGACGATTTTCGTGTGCTATTGCACACCATTTTTTGGGTGATCGGGATTCCGACGTCAAAAATGCCAAATTTGTTCATGGACGTCCGTCAAGACGTTGTCTATGCATTCGGTTGGCCATCACGGGTTTTCTGGGCCGTTTGGAAGGTCAAACGAGCCCCGGAGCGAGCATACGCCTCATTTTGATGATTTTCGTGTGCTATTGCACACCATTTTTTGGGTGATCGGGATTCCGACGTCAAAAATGCCAAATTTGTTCGTCGATGTCCGTCAAGACGTTGTCTATGCATACGGTTGGCCATCACGGATTTTCTGGGCCATTTGGAAGGTCAAACGAGCCCCGGAGGGAGCATACGCCTCATTTTGACGATTTTCGTGTGCTATTGCACACCATTTTTTGGGTGATCGGGATTCCGACGTCAAAAATGCCAAATTTGTTCGTGGACGTTCGTCAAGACGTTGTCTATGCATACGGTTGGCCATCACGGGTTTTCTGGGCCATTTGGAAGGTCAAACGAGCCCCGGAGCGAGCATACGCCTCATTTAGACGATTTTCGTGTGCTATTGCACACCATTTTTTGGGTGATCAGGATTCCGACGTCAAAAATGCCAAATTTGCTCGTGGACGTCCGTCAAGACGTTGTCTATGCATACGGTTGGCCATCACGGGTTTTTTGGGCCATTTGGAAGGTCAAACGAGCCCCGGAGCGAGCATACGCCTCATTTTGACGATTTTCGTGTGCTATTGCACACCTTTTTTTGGGTGATCGGGATTCCGACGTCAAAAATGCCAAATTTGTTCGTGGACGTCCGTCAATACGTTGTCTATGCATACGGTTGGCCATCACGGGTTTTCTGGGCAATTTGGAAGGTCAAACGAGCCCCGGAGCGAGCATACGCCTCATTTTGACGATTTTCGTGTGCTATTGCACACCATTTTTTGGGTGATCGGGATTCCGACGTCAAAAATGCCAAATTTGTTCGTGGACGTCCGTCAAGACGTTGTCTATGCATACGGTTGGCCATCACGGGTTTTCTGGGCCGTTTGGAAGGTCAAACGAGCCCCGGAGCGAGCATACGCCTCATTTTGACGATTTTCGTGTGCTATTGCACACCATTTTTTGGGTGATCGGGATTCTGACGTCAAAAATGCCAAATTTGTTCGTGGACGTCCGTCAAGACGTTGTCTATGCATACGGTTGGCCATCACGGGTTTTCTGGGCCATTTAGAAGGTCAAACGAGCCCCGGAGGGAGCATACGCCTCATTTTGACGATTTTCGTGTGCTATTGCACACTTTTTTTTGGGTGATCGGGATTCTGACGTCAAAAATGCCAAATTTGTTCGTGGACGTTCGTCAAGACGTTGTCTATGCATACGGTTGGCCATCACGGGTTTTCTGGGCCATTTGGAAGGTCAAACGAGCCCCGGAGCGAGCATACGCCTCATTTTGACGATTTTCGTGTGCTATTGCACACCATTTTGTGGGTGATCAGGATTCCGACGTCAAAAATGCCAAATTTGCTCGTGGACGTCCGTCAAGACGTTGTCTATGCATACGGTTGGCCATCACGGGTTTTCTGGGCAATTTGGAAGGTCAAACGAGCCCCGGAGCGAGCATACGCCTCATTTTGACGATTTTCGTGTGCTATTGCACACCATTTTTTGGGTGATCGGGATTCCGACGTCAAAAATGCCAAATTTGTTCGTGGACGTCCGTCAAGACGTTGTCTATGCATACGGTTGGCCATCACGGGTTTTCTGGGCCATTTGGAAGGTCAAACGAGCCCCGGAGCGAGCATACGCCTCATTTTGACGATTTTCGTGTGCCACACCATTTTTTGGGTGATCAAGATTCCGACGTCAAAAATGCCAAATTTGTTCGTGGACGTCCGTCAAGACGTTTTCTATGCATACGGTTGGCCATCACGGGTTTTCTGGGCCGTTTGGAAGGTCAAACGAGCCTCGGAGGGAGCATACGCCTCATTTTGATGATTTTCGTGTGCTATTGCACACCATTTTTTGGGTGATCGGGATTCCGACGTCAAAAATGCCAAATTTGTTCGTGGACGTTCGTCAAGACATTGTCTATGCATACGGTTGGCCATCACGGGTTTTCTGGGCCATTTGGAAGGTCAAACGAGCCCCGGAGCGAGCATACGCCTCATTTTGACGATTTTCGTGTGCTATTGCACACCATTTTTTGGGTGATCAGGATTCCGACGTCAAAAATGCCAAATTTGCTCGTGGACGTCCGTCAAGACGTTGTCTATGCATACGGTTGGCCATCACGGGTTTTCTGGGCCATTTGGAAGGTCAAACGAGCCCCGGAGCGAGCATACGCCTCATTTTGACGATTTTCGTGTGCTATTGCACACCATTTTTTGGGTGATTGGGATTCCGATGTCAAAAATGCCAAATTTGTTCGTGGACGTCCGTCAAGACGTTGTCTATGCATACGGTTGGCCATCACGGGTTTTCTGGGCCATTTGGAAGGTCAAACGAGCCCCGGAGCGAGCATACGCCTCATTTTGACGATTTTCGTGTTCTATTGCACACCATTTTTGGGTGATCAGGATTCCGACGTCAAAAATGCCAAATTTGTTTGTGGACGTCCGTCAAGACGTTGTCTATGCATACGGTTGGCCATCACGGGTTTTCTGGGCCATTTGGAAGGTCAAACGAGCCCCGGAGCGAGCATACGCCTCATTTTGACGATTTTCGTGTGCTATTGCACACCATTTTTTGGGTGATCAGGATTCCGACGTCAAAAATGCCAAATTTGCTCGTGGACGTCCTTCAAGACGTTGTCTATGTATACGGTTGGCCATCACGGGTTTTCTGGGCTATTTGGAAGGTCAAACGAGCCCCGGAGCGAGCATACGCCTTATTTTGACGATTTTCGTGTGCTATTGCACACCATTTTGTGGGTGATCGGGATTCCGATGTCAAAAATGCCAAATTTGTTCGTGGACGTTCGTCAAGACGTTTTCTATGCATACGGTTGGCCATCACGGGTTTTCTGGGCCATTTGGAAGGTCAAACGAGCCCCGGAGGGAGCATACGCCTCATTTTGACGATTTTCGTGTGCTATTGCACACCATTTTTTGGGTGATCGGGATTCCGACGTCAAAAATGCCAAATTTGTTCGTGGACGTTCGTCAAGACGTTGTCTATGCATACGGTTGGCCATCACGGGTTTTCTGGGCCATTTGGAAGGTCAAACGAGCCCCGGAGCGAGCATACGCCTCATTTTGACGATTTTCGTGTGATATTGCACACCATTTTTTGGGTGATCAGGATTCCAACGTCAAAAATGCCAAATTTGTTCGTGGACGTCCGTCAAGACGTTGTCTATGCATACGGTTGGCCATCACGGGTTTTCTGGGCCGTTTGGAAGGTCAAACGAGCCCCGGAGCGAGCATACGCCTCATTTTGACGATTTTCGTGTGCTATTGCACACCATTTTTTGGGTGATCGGGATTCCGACGTCAAAAATGCCAAATTTGTTCGTGGACGTCCGTCAAGACGTTGTCTATGCATACGGTTGGCCATCACGGGTTTTCTGGGCCGTTTGGAAGGTCAAACGAGCCCCAAGGCGAGCATACGCCTCATTTTGACGATTTTCGTGTGCTATTGCACACCATTTTTTGGGTGATCGGGATTCCGACGTCAAAAATGCCAAATTTGTTCGTGGACGTCCGTCAAGACGTTGTCTATGCATACGGTTGGCCATCACGGGTTTTCTGGGCCGTTTGGAAGGTCAAACGAGCCCCGGAGCGAGCATACGCCTCATTTTGACGATTGTCGTGTGCTATTGCACACCTTTTTTTGGGTGATCGGGATTCCGACGTCAAAAATGCCAAATTTGTTCGTGGACGTCCGTCAAGACGTTGTCTATGCATACGGTTGGCCATCACGGGTTTTCTGGGCCGTTTGGAAGGTCAAACGAGCCCCGGAGCGAGCATACGCCTCATTTTGACGATTTTCGGGTGCTATTGCACACTATTTTTTGGGTGATCGGGATTCCGACGTGAAAAATGCCAAATTTGTTCGTGGACGTCCGTCAAGACGTTGTCTATGCATACGGTTGGCCATCACGGGTTTTCTGGGCCATTTGGAAGGTCAAACGAGCCCCGGAGCGAGCATACGCCTCATTTTGACGATTTTTGTGTGCTATTGCACACCATTTTTTGGGTGATCAGGATTCCGACGTCAAAAATGCCAAATTTGTTCGTGGACGTCCGTCAAGACGTTGTCTATGCATACGGTTGGCCATCACGGGTTTTCTGGGCCGTTTGGAAGGTCAAACGAGCCCCGGAGGGAGCATACGCCTCATTTTGACGATTTTCGTGTGCTATTGCACACCATTTTTTGGGTGATCAGGATTCCGACGTCAAAAATGCCAAATTTGCTCGTGGACGTCCGTCAAGACGTTGTCTATGCATACGGTTGGCCATCACGGGTTTTTTGGGCCATTTGGAAGGTCAAACAAGCCCCGGAGCGAGCATACGCCTCATTTTGACGATTTTCGTGTGCTATTGCACACCTTTTTTTGGGTGATCGGGATTCCGACGTCAAAAATGCCAAATTTGTTCGTGGACGTCCGTCAATACGTTGTCTATGCATACGGTTGGCCATCACGGGTTTTCTGGGCAATTTGGAAGGTCAAACGAGCCCCGGAGCGAGCATACGCCTCATTTTGACGATTTTCGTGTGCTATTACACACCATTTTTTGGGTGATCGGGATTCCGACGTCAAAAATGCCAAATTTGTTCGTGGACGTCCGTCAAGACGTTGTCTATGCATACGGTTGGCCATCACGGGTTTTCTGGGCCGTTTGGAAGGTCAAACGAGCCCCGGAGCGAGCATACGCCTCATTTTGACGATTTTCGTGTGCTATTGCACACCATTTTTTGGGTGATCGGGATTCTGACGTCAAAAATACCAAATTTGTTCGTGGACGTCCGTCAAGACGTTGTCTATGCATACGGTTGGCCATCACGGGTTTTCTGGGCCATTTAGAAGGTCAAACGAGCCCCGGAGGGAGCATACGCCTCATTTTGACGATTTTCGTGTGCTATTGCACACTTTTTTTTGGGTGATCGGGATTCCGACGTCAAAAATGCCAAATTTGTTCGTGGACGTTCGTCAAGACGTTGTCTATGCATACGGTTGGCCATCACGGGTTTTCTGGGCCATTTGGAAGGTCAAACGAGCCCCGGAGCGAGCATACGACTCATTTTGACGATTTTCGTGTGCTATTGCACACCATTTTGTGGGTGATCAGGATTCCGACGTCAAAAATGCCAAATTTGCTCGTGGACGTCCGTCAAGACGTTGTCTATGCATACGGTTGGCCATCACGGGTTTTCTGGGCAATTTAGAAGGTCAAACGAGCCCCGGAGTGAGCATACGCCTCATTTTGACGATTTTCGTGTGCTATTGCACACCATTTTTTGGGTGATCGGGATTCCGACGTCAAAAATGCCAAATTTGTTCGTGGACGTCCGTCAAGACGTTGTCTATGCATACGGTTGGCCATCACGGGTTTTCTGGGCCATTTGGAAGGTCAAACGAGCCCCGGAGCGAGCATACGCCTCATTTTGACGATTTTCGTGTGCCACACCATTTTTTGGGTGATCAAGATTCCGACGTCAAAAATGCCAAATTTGTTCGTGGACGTCCGTCAAGACGTTTTCTATGCATACGGTTGGCCATCACGGGTTTTCTGGGCCGTTTGGAAGGTCAAACGAGCCTCGGAGGGAGCATACGCCTCATTTTGATGATTTTCGTGTGCTATTGCACACCATTTTTTGGGTGATCGGGATTCCGACGTCAAAAATGCCAAATTTGTTCGTGGACGTTCGTCAAGACGTTGTCTATGCATACGGTTGGCCATCACGGGTTTTCTGGGCCATTTGGAAGGTCAAACAAGCCCCGGAGCGAGCATACGCCTCATTTTGACGATTTTCGTGTGTTATTGCACACCATTTTTTGGGTGATCAGGATTCCGACGTCAAAAATGCCAAATTTGCTCATGGACGTCCGTCAAGACGTTGTCTACGCATACGGTTGGCCATCACGGGTTTTCTGGGCCATTTGGAAGGTCAAACGAGCCCCGGAGCGAGCATACGCCTCATTTTGACGATTTTCGTGTGCTATTGCACACCATTTTTTGGGTGATCGGGATTCCGACGTAATAAATGCCAAATTTGTTCGTGGACGTTCGTCAAGACGTTGTCTATGCATACGGTTGGCCATCACGGGTTTTCTGGGTCATTTGGAAGGTCAAACGAGCCCCGGAGCGAGCATACGCCTCATTTTGACGATTTTCGTGTGCTATTGCACACCATTTTTTGGGTGATTGGGATTCCAATGTCAAAAATGCCAAATTTGTTCGTGGACGTCCGTCAAGACATTGTATATGCATACGGTTGGCCATCACGGGTTTTCTGGGCCATTTGGAAGGTCAAACGAGCCCCGGAGCGAGCATACGCCTCATTTTGACGATTTTCGTGTGCTATTGCACACCATTTTTTGGGTGATCAGGATTCCGACGTCAAAAATGCCAAATTTGTTCGTGGACGTCCGTCAAGACGTTGTCTATGCATACGGTTGGCCATCACGGGTTTTCTGGGCCATTTGGAAGGTCAAACGAGCCCCGGAGCGAGCATACGCCTCATTTTGACGATTTTCGTGTGCTATTGCACACCATTTTTTGGGTGATTGGGATTCCGATGTCAAAAATGTTAAATTTGTTCGTGGTTGTCCGTCAAGACGTTGTCTATGCATACGGTTGGCCATCACAGTTTTTCTGGGCCATTTGGAAGGTCAAACGAGCCCCGGAGCGAGCATACGCCTCATTTTGACGATTTTCGTGTGCTATTGCACACCATTTTTTGGGTGATCAGGATTCCGACGTCAAAAATGCCAAATTTGTTCGTGGACGTCCGTCAAGACGTTGTCTATGCATACGGTTGGCCATCACGGGTTTTCTGGGCCGTTTGGAAGGTCAAACGAGCCCCGGAGCGAGCATACGCCTCATTTTGACGATTGTCGTGTGCTATTGCACACCTTTTTTTGGGTGATCGGGATTCCGACGTCAAAAATGCCAAATTTGTTCGTGGACGTCCGTCAAGACGTTGTCTATGCATACGGTTGGCCATCAAGGGTTTTCTGGGCCGTTTGGAAGGTCAAACATGCCCCGGAGCGAGCATACGCCTTATTTTGATGATTTTCGTGTGCTATTGCACACCATTTTTTGGGTGATCAGGATTCCGACGTCAAAAATGCCAAATTTGCTCGTGGCCGTCCGTCAAGACGTTGTCTATGCATACGGTTGGCCATCACGGGTTTTCTGGGCCGTTTGGAAGGTCAAACGAGCCCCGGAGCGAGCATACGCCTCATTTTGACGATTTTCGTGTGCTATTGCACACCATTTTTTGGGTGATCGGGATTCCGACGTCAAAAATGCCAAATTTGCTCGTGGACGTCCGTCAAGACGTTGTTTATGCATACGGTTGGCCATCACGGGTTTTCTGGGCCATTTGGAAGGTCAAACGAGACCCGGAGCGAGCATACGCCTCATTTTGACGATTTTCGTGTGCTATTGCACACCATTTTTTGGGTGATCGGGATTCCGACGTCAAAAATGCTAAATTTGTTCGTGGACGTCCGTCAAGACGTTGTCTATGCATACGGTTGGCCATCACGGGTTTTCTGGGCCATTTGGAAGGTCAAACGAGCCCCGGAGCGAGCATACGCCTCATTTTGACGATTTTCGTGTGCTATTGCACACCATTTTTTGGGTGATCAGGATTCCGACGTCAAAAATGCCAAATTTATTCGTGGACATCCGTCAAGACGTTGTCTATGCATACGGTTGGCCATCACGGGTTTTCTGGGCCGTTTGGAAGGTCAAACGAGTCCCGGAGCGAGCATACGCCTCATTTTGACAATTTTCGTGTGCTATTGCACACCATTTTTTGGGTGATTGGGATTCCGATGTCAAAAATGCCAAATTTGTTCGTGGACGTCCGTCAAGACGTTGTCTATGCATACGGTTGGCCATCACGGGTTTTCTGGGCCATTTGGAAGGTCAAACGAGCCTCGGAGCGAGCATACGCCTCATTTTGACGATTTTCGTGTGCTATTGCACACCATTTTTTGGGTGATCAGGATTCCGACGTCAAAAATGCCAAATTTGTTCGTGGACGTCCGTCAAGACGTTGTCTATGCATACGGTTGGCCATCACGGGTTTTCTGGGCCGTTTAGAAGGTCAAACGAGTCCCGGAGCGAGCATACGCCTCATTTTGACAATTTTCGTGTGCTATTGCACACCATTTTTTGGGTGATTGGGATTCCGATGTCAAAAATGCCAAATTTGTTCGTGGACGTCCGTCAAGACGTTGTCTATGCATACGGTTGGCCATCACGGGTTTTCTGGGCCATTTGGAAGGTCAAACGAGCCTCGGAGCGAGCATACGCCTCATTTTGACGATTTTCGTGTGCTATTGCACACCATTTTTTGGGTGATCAGGATTCCGACGTCAAAAATGCCAAATTTGTTCGTGGACGTCCGTCAAGACGTTGTCTATGCATACGGTTGGCCATCACGGGTTTTCTGGGCCGTTTGGAAGGTCAAACAAGCCCCGGAGCGAGCATACGCCTCATTTTGACGATTTTCGTGTGCTATTGCACACCATTTTTTGGGTGATCAGGATTCCGACGTCAAAAATGCCAAATTTGCTCGTGGACGTCCGTCAAGACGTTGTCTATGCATACGGTTGGCCATCACGGGTTTTCCGGGCCGTTTGGAAGGTCAAACGAGCCCCAGAGCGAGCATACGCCACATTTTGACGATTTTCGTGTGCTATTGCACACCATTTTTTGGGTGATTGGGATTCCGATGTCAAAAATGCCAAATTTGTTCGTGGACGTCTGTCAAGACGTTGTCTATGCATACGGTTGGCCATCACGGGTTTTCTGGGCCATTTGGAAGGTCAAACGAGCCCCGGAGCGAGCATACGCCTCATTTTGACGATTTTCGTGTGCTATTGCACACCATTTTTTGGGTGATCAGGATTCCGACGTCAAAAATGCCAAATTTGTTCGTGGACGTCCGTCAAGACGTTGTCTATGCATACGGTTGGCCATCACGGGTTTTCTGGGCCGTTTGGAAGGTCAAACGAGCCCCGGAGCGAGCATACGCCTCATTTTGACGATTTTCGTGTGCTATTGCACACCATTTTTTGGGTGATCGGGATTCCGACGTCAAAAATGCCAAATTTGTTCGTGGACGTCCGTCAAGACGTTGTCTATGCAAATGGTTGGCCATCACGGGTTTTCTGGGCCATTTGGAAGGTCAAACGAGCCCCGGAGCGAGCATACGCCTCATTTTGACGATTTTCGTGTGCTATTGCACACCATTTTTTGGGTGATCAGGATTCCGACGTCAAAAATGCCAAATTTGTTCATGGACGTCCGTCAAGACGTTGTCTATGCATACGGTTGGCCATCACGGGTTTTCTGGGCCGTTTGGAAGGTCAAACGAGCCCCGGAGCGAGCATACGCCTCATTTTGACGATTTTCGTGTGCTATTGCACACCATTTTTTGGGTGATCAGGATTCCGACGTCAAAAATGCCAAATTTGTTCGTGGACGTCCGTCAAGACGTTGTCTATGCATACGGTTGGCCATCACGGGTTTTCTGGGCCGTTTGGAAGGTCAAACGAGCCCCGGAGAGAGCATACGCCTCATTTTGACGATTTTCGTGTGCTATTGCACACCATTTTTTGGGTGATCGGGATTCCGACGTCAAAAATGCCAAATTTGTTCGTGGACGTCCGTCAAGACGTTGTCTATGCATACGGTTGGCCATCACGGGTTTTCTGGGCCGTTTGGAAGGTCAAACGAGCCCCGGAGCGAGCATACGCCTCATTTTGACGATTTTCGTGTGCTATTGCACACCATTTTTTGGGTGATCAGGATTCCGACGTCAAAAATGCCAAATTTTTTCGTGGACGTCCGTCAAGACGTTGTCTATGCATACGGTTGGCCATCACGGGTTTTCTGGGCCGTTTGGAAGGTCAAACGAGCCCCGGAGCGAGCATACGCCTCATTTTGACGATTTTCGTGTGCTATTGCACACCATTTTTTGGGTGATCGGGATTCCGACGTCAAAAATGCCAAATTTGTTCGTGGACGTCCGTCAAGACGTTGTCTATGCATACGGTTGGCCATCACGGGTTTTCTGGGCCATTTGGAAGGTCAAACGAGCCCCGGAGGGAGCATACGCCTCATTTTGACGATTTTCGTGTGCTATTGCACACCATTTTTTGGGTGATCGGGATTCCGACGTCAAAAATGCCAAATTTATTCGTAGACGTTCGTCAAGACGTTGTCTATGCATACAGTTGGCCATCACGGGTTTTCTGGGCCATTTGGAAGGTCAAACGAGCCCCGGAGCGAGCATACGCCTCATTTTGACGATTTTCGTGTGCTATTGCACACCATTTTTTGGGTGATCAGGATTCCGACGTCAAAAATGCAAAATTTGCTTGTGGACGTCCGTCAAGACGTTGTCTATGCATACGGTTGGCAATCACGGGTTTTCTGGGCCATTTGGAAGGTCAAACGAGCCCCGGAGCGAGCATACGCCTCATTTTGACGATTTTCGTGTGCTATTGCACACCATTTTTTGGGTGATCGGGATTCCAACGTCAAAAATGCCAAATTTGTTCGTGGACATTCGTCAAGACGTTGTCTATGCATACGATTGGCCATCACGGGATTTCTGGGCCATTTGGAAGGTAAAACGAGCCCCAGAGCGAGCATACGCCTCATTTTGACGATTTTCGTGTGCTATTGCACACCATTTTTTGGGTGATCAGGATTCCGACGTCAAAAATGCCAAATTTTCTCGTGGACGTCCGTCAAGACGTTGTCTACGCATACGGTTGGCCATCACGGGTTTTCTGGGCGATTTGGAAGGTCAAACGAGCCCCGGAGCGAGCATACGCCTCATTTTGACGATTTTCGTGTGCTATTGCACACCATTTTTTGGGTGATTGGGATTCCGATGTCAAAAACACCAAATTTGTTCGTGGACGTCCGTCAAGACGTTGTCTATGCATACGGTTGGCCATCACGGGTTTTCTGGGCCATTTGGAAGGTCAAACGAGCCCCGGAGCGAGCATACGCCTCATTTTGACGATTTTCGTGTGCTATTGCACACCATTTTTTGGGTGATCAGGATTCCGACGTCAAAAATCCCAAATTTGTTCGTGGATGTCCGTCAAGACGTTTTCTATGCATACGGTTGGCCATCACGGGTTTTCTGGGCCGTTTGGAAGGTCAAACGAGCTCCGGAGCGAGCATACGCCTCATTTTGACGATTTTTATGTGCTATTGCACACCATTTTTTGGGTGATCGGGATTCCGACGTCAAAAATGCCAAATTTGTTCGTGGACGTCCGTCAAGACGTTGTCTATGCATACGGTTGGCCATCACGGGTTTTCTGGGCCGTTTGGAAGGTCAAACGAGCCCCGGAGCGAGCATACGCCTCATTTTGACGATTTTCGTGTGCTATTGCACACCATTTTTTGGGTGATCAGGATTCCAACGTCAAAAATGCCAAATTTGTTCATGGACGTCCGTCAAGACGTTGTCTATGCATACGGTTGGCCATCACGGGTTTTCTGGGCTATTTGGAAGGTCAAACGAGCCCCGGAGGGAGCATACGCCTCATTTTGACGATTTTCGTGTGCTATTGCACACCATTTTTTGGGTGATCGGGATTCCGACGTCAAAAATGCCAAATTTGTTCGTGGACGTTCGTCAAGACGTTGTCTATGCATACGGTTGGCCATCACGGGTTTTCTGGGCCATTTGGAAGGTCAAACGAGCCCCGGAGCGAGCATACGCCTCATTTTGACGATTTTCGTGTGCTATTGCACACCATTTTTTGGGTGATCGGGATTCCGACGTCAAAAATGCCAAATTTGCTCGTGGACGTCCGTCAAGACGTTGTCTATGCATACGGTTGGCGATCACGGGTTTTCTGGGTCATTTGGAAGGTCAAACGAGCCCCGGAGCGAGCATACGCCTCATTTTGACGATTTTCGTGTGCTATTGCACACCATTTTTTGGGTGATCGGGATTCCGACGTCATAAATGCCAAATTTGTTCGTGGACGTCCGTCAAGACGTTGTCTATGCATACGGTTTGCCATCACGGGTTTTTTGGGCCATTTGGAAGGTCAAACGAGCCCCGGAGCGAGCATACGCCTCATTTTGACGATTTTCGTGTGCTATTGCACACCATTTTTTGGGTGATCAGGATTCCGACGTCAAAAATGCCAAATTTGTTCGTGGACGTCCGTCAAGACGTTGTCTATGCATACGGTTGGCCATCACGGGTTTTCTGGGCCATTTGGAAGGTCAAACGAGCCCCGGAGCGAGCATACGCCTCATTTTGACGATTTTCGTGTGCTACTGCACACCATTTTTTGGGTGATCGGGATTCCGACGTCAAAAATGCCAAATTTGTTCATGGACGTCCGTCAAGACGTTGTCTATGCATACGGTTGGCCATCACGGGTTTTCTGGGCCATTTGGAAGGTCAAACGAGCCCCGGAGCGAGCATACGCCTCATTTTGACGATTTTCGTGTGCTATTGCACACCATTTTTTGGGTGATCAGGATTCCGACGTCAAAAATGCCAAATTTGTTCGTGGACGTCCGTCAAGACATTGTCTATGCATACGGTTGGCCATCACGGGTTTTCTGGGTCGTTTGGAAGGTCAAACGAGCCCCGGAGCGAGCATACGCCTCATTTTGACGATTTTCGTGTGCTATTGCACACCATTTTTTGGGTGATTGGGATTCCGACGTCAAAAATGCCAAATTTGTTCGTGGACGTCCGTCAAGACGTTGTCTATGCATACGGTTGGCCATCACGGGTTTTCTGGGCCATTTGGAAGGTCAAACGAGCCCCGGAGCGAGCATACGCCTCATTTTGACGATTTTCGTGTGCTATTGCACACCATTTTTTGGGTGATCAGGATTCCGACGTCAAAAATGCCAAATTTGTTCGTGGACGTCCGTCAAGACATTGTCTATGCATACGGTTGGCCATCACGGGTTTTCTGGGTCGTTTGGAAGGTCAAACGAGCCCCGGAGCGAGCATACGCCTCATTTTGACGATTTTCGTGTGCTATTGCACACCATTTTTTGGGTGATTGGGATTCCGACGTCAAAAATGCCAAATTTGTTCGTGGACGTCCGTCAAGACGTTGTCTATGCATACGGTTGGCCATCACGGGTTTTCTGGGCCATTTGGAAGGTCAAACGAGCCCCGGAGCGAGCATACGCCTCATTTTGACGATTTTCGTGTGCTATTGCACACCATTTTTTGGGTGATCGGGATTCCGACGTCAAAAATGCCAAATTTATTTGTGGACGTTCGTCAAGACGTTGTCTATGCATACAGTTGGCCATCACGGGTTTTCTGGGCCGTTTGGAAGGTCAAACGAGCCCCGGAGCGAGCATACGCCTCATTTTGACGATTTTCGTGTGCTATTGCACACCATTTTTTGGGTGATTGGGATTCCGATGACAAAAATGCCAAATTTGTTCGTGGACGTCCTTCAAGACGTTGTCTATGCATACGGTTGGCCATCACGGGTTTTCTGGGCCATTTGAAAGGTCAAACGAGCCCCGGAGCGAGCATACGCCTCATTTTGACGATTTTCGTGTGCTATTGCACACCATTTTTTGGGTGATCAGGATTTCGACGTCAAAAATGCCAAATTTGTTCGTGGACGTCCGTCAAGACGTTGTCTATGCATACGGTTGGCCATCACGGGTTTTCTGGGCCGTTTGGAAGGTCAAACGAGCCCCGGAGCGAGCATACGCCTCATTTTGACGATTTTCGTGTGCTATTGCACACCATTTTTTGGGTGATCGGGATTCCGACGTCAAAAATGCCAAATTTGTTCGTGGACGTCCGTCAAGACGTTGTCTATGCATACGGTTGGCCATCACGGGTTTTCTGGGCCGTTTGGAAGGTCAAACGAGCCCCGGAGCGAGCATACGCCTCATTTTGACGATTTTCGTGTGCTATTGCACACCATTTTTTGGGTGATCAGGATTCCGACGTCAAAAATGCCAAATTTTTTCGTGGACGTCCGTCAAGACGTTGTCTATGCATACGGTTGGCCATCACGGGTTTTCTGGGCCATTTGGAAGGTCAAACGAGCCCCGGAGCGAGCATACGCCTCATTTTGACGATTTTCGTGTGCTATTGCACACCATTTTTTGGGTGATCAGGATTTCGACGTCAAAAATGCCAAATTTGTTCGTGGACGTCCGTCAAGACGTTGTCTATGCATACGGTTGGCCATCACGGGTTTTCTGGGCCATTTGGAAGGTCAAACGAGCCCCGGAGCGAGCATACGCCTCATTTTGACGATTTTCGTGTGCTATTGCACACCATTTTTTGGGTGATCGGGATTCCGACGTCAAAAATGCCAAATTTATTTGTGGACGTTCGTCAAGACGTTGTCTATGCATACAGTTGGCCATCACGGGTTTTCTGGGCCGTTTGGAAGGTCAAACGAGCCCCGGAGCGAGCATACGCCTCATTTTGACGATTTTCGTGTGCTATTGCACACCATTTTTTGGGTGATTGGGATTCCGATGACAAAAATGCCAAATTTGTTCGTGGACGTCCTTCAAGACGTTGTCTATGCATACGGTTGGCCATCACGGGTTTTCTGGGCCATTTGGAAGGTCAAACGAGCCCCGGAGCGAGCATACGCCTCATTTTGACGATTTTCGTGTGCTATTGCACACCATTTTTTGGGTGATCAGGATTCCGACGTCAAAAATGCCAAATTTGTTCGTGGACGTCCGTCAAGACGTTGTCTATGCATACGGTTGGCCATCACGGGTTTTCTGGGCCATTTGGAAGGTCAAACGAGCCCCGGAGGGAGCATACGCCTAATTTTGACGATTTTCGTGTGCTATTGCACACCATTTTTTTGGTGATCGGGATTCCGACGTCAAAAATGCCAAATTTGTTCGTGGACGTTCGTCAAGACGTTGTCTATGCATACGGTTGGCCATCACAGGTTTTCTGGGCCATTTGGAAGGTCAAACGAGCCCCGGAACGAGCATACACCTCATTTTGACGATTTTCGTGTGCTATTGCACACCATTTTTTGGGTGATCAGGATTCCGTCGTCAAAAATGCCAAATTTGCTCGTGGACGTCCGTCAAGACATTGTCTATGCATACGGTTGGCCATCACGGGTTTTCTGGTCCATTTGGAAGGTCAAACGAGCCCCGGAGCGAGCATACGCCTCATTTTGACGATTTTCGTGTGCTATTGCACACCATTTTTTGGGTGATCGGGATTCCGACGTCAAAAATGCCAAATTTGTTCATGGACGTCCGTCAAGACGTTGTCTATGCATACGGTTGGCCATCACGGGTTTTCTGGGCCATTTGGAAGGTCAAACGAGCCCCGGAGGGAGCATACGCCTCATTTTGACGATTTTCGTGTGCTACTGCACACCATTTTTTGGGTGATCGGGATTCCGACGTCAAAAATGCCAAATTTGTTCGTGGACGTCCGTCAAGACGTTGTCTATGCATACGGTTGGCCATCACGGGTTTTCTGGGCCATTTGGAAGGTCAAACGAGTCCCGGAGCGAGCATACGCCTCATTTTGACGATTTTCGTGTGCTATTGCACACCATTTTTTGGGTGATCAGGATTCCGACGTCAAAAATGCCAAATTTGTTCGTGGACGTCCGTCAAGACATTGTCTATGCATACGGTTGGCCATCACGGGTTTTCTGGGTCGTTTGGAAGGTCAAACGAGCCCCGGAGGGAGCATACGCCTCATTTTGACGATTTTCGTGTGCTATTGCACACCATTTTTTGGGTGATCGGGATTCCGACGTCAAAAATGCCAAATTTATTCGTGGACGTCCGTCAAGACGTTGTCTATGCATACGGTTGGCCATCACGGGTTTTCTGGGCCGTTTGGAAGGTCAAACGAGCCCCGGAGCGAGCATACGCCTCATTTTGACGATTTTCGTGTGCTATTGCACACCATTTTTTGGGTGATCGGGATTCCGACGTCAAAAATGCCAAATTTGTTCGTGGACGTCCGTCAAGACGTTGTCTATGCATACGGTTGGCCATCACGGGTTTTCTGGGCCATTTGGAAGGTCAAACGAGCCCCGGAGGGAGCATACGCCTCATTTTGACGATTTTCGTGTGCTATTGCACACCATTTTTTGGGTGATCGGGATTCCGACGTCAAAAATGCCAAATTTATTCGTGGACGTTCGTCAAGACGTTGTCTATGCATACAGTTGGCCATCACGGGTTTTCTGGGCCGTTTGGAAGGTCAAACGAGCCCCGGAGGGAGCATACGCCTCATTTTGACGATTTTCGTGTGCTATTGCACACCATTTTTTGGGTGATCGGGATTCCGACGTCAAAAATGCCAAATTTGTTCGTGGACGTCCGTCAAGACGTTGTCTATGCATACAGTTGGCCATCACGGGTTTTCTGGGCCGTTTGGAAGGTCAAACGAGCCCCGGAGGGAGCATACGCCTCATTTTGACGATTTTCGTGTGCTATTGCACACCATTTTTTGGGTGATCGGGATTCCGACGTCAAAAATGCCAAATTTGTTCGTGGACGTTCGTCAAGACGTTGTCTATGCATACGGTTGGCCATCACAGGTTTTCTGGGCCATTTGGAAGGTCAAACGAGCCCCGGAGCGAGCATACGCCTCATTTTGACGATTTTCGTGTGCTATTGCACACCATTTTTTGGGTGATCAGGATTCCGACGTCAAAAATGCCAAATTTGCTCGTGGACGTCTGTCAAGACGTTGTCTATGCATACGGTTGGCCATCACGGGTTTTCTGGGCCATTTGGAAGGTCAAACGAGCCCCGGAGCGAGCATACGCCTCATTTTGACGATTTTCGTGTGCTATTGCACACCATTTTTTGGGTGATCGGGATTCCGACGTAAAAAATGCCAAATTTGTTCGTGGACGTCCGTCAAGACGTTGTCTATGCATACGGTTGGCCATCACGGGTTTTCTGGGCCGTTTGGAAGGTCAAACGAGCCCCGGAGCGAGCATACGCCTCATTTTGACGATTTTCGTGTGCTATTGCACACCATTTTTTGGGTGATCGGGATTCCGACGTCAAAAATGCCAAATTTGTTCGTGGACGTCCGTCAAGACGTTGTCTATGCATACGGTTGGCCATCACGGGTTTTCTGGGCGATTTGGAAGGTCAAACGAGCCCCGGAGCGAGCATACGCCTCATTTTGACGATTTTCGTGTGCTATTGCACACCATTTTTTGGGTGATCGGGATTCCGACGTCAAAAATGCCAAATTTGTTCGTGGACGTCCGTCAAGACGTTGTCTATGCATACGGTTGGCCATCACGGGTTTTCTGGGCCATTTGGAAGGTCAAACGAGCCCCGGAGCGAGCATACGCCTCATTTTGACGATTTTCGTGTGCTACTGCACACCATTTTTTGGGTGATCGGGATTCCGACGTCAAAAATGCCAAATTTGTTCATGGACGTCCGTCAAGACGTTGTCTATGCATACGGTTGGCCATCACGGGTTTTCTGGGCCATTTGGAAGGTCAAACGAGCCCCGGAGCGAGCATACGCCTCATTTTGACGATTTTCGTGTGCTATTGCACACCATTTTTTGGGTGATCAGGATTCCGACGTCAAAAATGCCAAATTTGTTCGTGGACGTCCGTCAAGACATTGTCTATGCATACGGTTGGCCATCACGGGTTTTCTGGGTCGTTTGGAAGGTCAAACGAGCCCCGGAGCGAGCATACGCCTCATTTTGACGATTTTCGTGTGCTATTGCACACCATTTTTTGGGTGATTGGGATTCCGACGTCAAAAATGCCAAATTTGTTCGTGGACGTCCGTCAAGACGTTGTCTATGCATACGGTTGGCCATCACGGGTTTTCTGGGCCATTTGGAAGGTCAAACGAGCCCCGGAGCGAGCATACGCCTCATTTTGACGATTTTCGTGTGCTATTGCACACCATTTTTTGGGTGATCAGGATTCCGACGTCAAAAATGCCAAATTTGTTCGTGGACGTCCGTCAAGACATTGTCTATGCATACGGTTGGCCATCACGGGTTTTCTGGGTCGTTTGGAAGGTCAAACGAGCCCCGGAGCGAGCATACGCCTCATTTTGACGATTTTCGTGTGCTATTGCACACCATTTTTTGGGTGATTGGGATTCCGACGTCAAAAATGCCAAATTTGTTCGTGGACGTCCGTCAAGACGTTGTCTATGCATACGGTTGGCCATCACGGGTTTTCTGGGCCATTTGGAAGGTCAAACGAGCCCCGGAGCGAGCATACGCCTCATTTTGACGATTTTCGTGTGCTATTGCACACCATTTTTTGGGTGATCGGGATTCCGACGTCAAAAATGCCAAATTTATTTGTGGACGTTCGTCAAGACGTTGTCTATGCATACAGTTGGCCATCACGGGTTTTCTGGGCCGTTTGGAAGGTCAAACGAGCCCCGGAGCGAGCATACGCCTCATTTTGACGATTTTCGTGTGCTATTGCACACCATTTTTTGGGTGATTGGGATTCCGATGACAAAAATGCCAAATTTGTTCGTGGACGTCCTTCAAGACGTTGTCTATGCATACGGTTGGCCATCACGGGTTTTCTGGGCCATTTGAAAGGTCAAACGAGCCCCGGAGCGAGCATACGCCTCATTTTGACGATTTTCGTGTGCTATTGCACACCATTTTTTGGGTGATCAGGATTTCGACGTCAAAAATGCCAAATTTGTTCGTGGACGTCCGTCAAGACGTTGTCTATGCATACGGTTGGCCATCACGGGTTTTCTGGGCCGTTTGGAAGGTCAAACGAGCCCCGGAGCGAGCATACGCCTCATTTTGACGATTTTCGTGTGCTATTGCACACCATTTTTTGGGTGATCGGGATTCCGACGTCAAAAATGCCAAATTTGTTCGTGGACGTCCGTCAAGACGTTGTCTATGCATACGGTTGGCCATCACGGGTTTTCTGGGCCGTTTGGAAGGTCAAACGAGCCCCGGAGCGAGCATACGCCTCATTTTGACGATTTTCGTGTGCTATTGCACACCATTTTTTGGGTGATCAGGATTCCGACGTCAAAAATGCCAAATTTTTTCGTGGACGTCCGTCAAGACGTTGTCTATGCATACGGTTGGCCATCACGGGTTTTCTGGGCCATTTGGAAGGTCAAACGAGCCCCGGAGCGAGCATACGCCTCATTTTGACGATTTTCGTGTGCTATTGCACACCATTTTTTGGGTGATCAGGATTTCGACGTCAAAAATGCCAAATTTGTTCGTGGACGTCCGTCAAGACGTTGTCTATGCATACGGTTGGCCATCACGGGTTTTCTGGGCCATTTGGAAGGTCAAACGAGCCCCGGAGCGAGCATACGCCTCATTTTGACGATTTTCGTGTGCTATTGCACACCATTTTTTGGGTGATCGGGATTCCGACGTCAAAAATGCCAAATTTATTTGTGGACGTTCGTCAAGACGTTGTCTATGCATACAGTTGGCCATCACGGGTTTTCTGGGCCGTTTGGAAGGTCAAACGAGCCCCGGAGCGAGCATACGCCTCATTTTGACGATTTTCGTGTGCTATTGCACACCATTTTTTGGGTGATTGGGATTCCGATGACAAAAATGCCAAATTTGTTCGTGGACGTCCTTCAAGACGTTGTCTATGCATACGGTTGGCCATCACGGGTTTTCTGGGCCATTTGGAAGGTCAAACGAGCCCCGGAGCGAGCATACGCCTCATTTTGACGATTTTCGTGTGCTATTGCACACCATTTTTTGGGTGATAAGGATTCCGACGTCAAAAATGCCAAATTTGTTCGTGGACGTCCGTCAAGACGTTGTCTATGCATACGATTGGCCATCACGGGTTTTCTGGGCCATTTGGAAGGTCAAACGAGCCCCGGAGGGAGCATACGCCTAATTTTGACGATTTTCGTGTGCTATTGCACACCATTTTTTTGGTGATCGGGATTCCGACGTCAAAAATGCCAAATTTGTTCGTGGACGTTCGTCAAGACGTTGTCTATGCATACGGTTGGCCATCACAGGTTTTCTGGGCCATTTGGAAGGTCAAACGAGCCCCGGAACGAGCATACACCTCATTTTGACGATTTTCGTGTGCTATTGCACACCATTTTTTGGGTGATCAGGATTCCGTCGTCAAAAATGCCAAATTTGCTCGTGGACGTCCGTCAAGACATTGTCTATGCATACGGTTGGCCATCACGGGTTTTCTGGTCCATTTGGAAGGTCAAACGAGCCCCGGAGCGAGCATACGCCTCATTTTGACGATTTTCGTGTGCTATTGCACACCATTTTTTGGGTGATCGGGATTCCGACGTCAAAAATGCCAAATTTGTTCATGGACGTCCGTCAAGACGTTGTCTATGCATACGGTTGGCCATCACGGGTTTTCTGGGCCATTTGGAAGGTCAAACGAGCCCCGGAGGGAGCATACGCCTCATTTTGACGATTTTCGTGTGCTACTGCACACCATTTTTTGGGTGATCGGGATTCCGACGTCAAAAATGCCAAATTTGTTCGTGGACGTCCGTCAAGACGTTGTCTATGCATACGGTTGGCCATCACGGGTTTTCTGGGCCATTTGGAAGGTCAAACGAGCCCCGGAGCGAGCATACGCCTCATTTTGACGATTTTCGTGTGCTATTGCACACCATTTTTTGGGTGATCAGGATTCCGACGTCAAAAATGCCAAATTTGTTCGTGGACGTCCGTCAAGACATTGTCTATGCATACGGTTGGCCATCACGGGTTTTCTGGGTCGTTTGGAAGGTCAAACGAGCCCCGGAGGGAGCATACGCCTCATTTTGACGATTTTCGTGTGCTATTGCACACCATTTTTTGGGTGATCGGGATTCCGACGTCAAAAATGCCAAATTTATTCGTGGACGTCCGTCAAGACGTTGTCTATGCATACGGTTGGCCATCACGGGTTTTCTGGGCCGTTTGGAAGGTCAAACGAGCCCCGGAGCGAGCATACGCCTCATTTTGACGATTTTCGTGTGCTATTGCACACCATTTTTTGGGTGATCGGGATTCCGACGTCAAAAATGCCAAATTTGTTCGTGGACGTCCGTCAAGACGTTGTCTATGCATACGGTTGGCCATCACGGGTTTTCTGGGCCATTTGGAAGGTCAAACGAGCCCCGGAGGGAGCATACGCCTCATTTTGACGATTTTCGTGTGCTATTGCACACCATTTTTTGGGTGATCGGGATTCCGACGTCAAAAATGCCAAATTTATTCGTGGACGTTCGTCAAGACGTTGTCTATGCATACAGTTGGCCATCACGGGTTTTCTGGGCCGTTTGGAAGGTCAAACGAGCCCCGGAGGGAGCATACGCCTCATTTTGACGATTTTCGTGTGCTATTGCACACCATTTTTTGGGTGATCGGGATTCCGACGTCAAAAATGCCAAATTTGTTCGTGGACGTCCGTCAAGACGTTGTCTATGCATACAGTTGGCCATCACGGGTTTTCTGGGCCGTTTGGAAGGTCAAACGAGCCCCGGAGGGAGCATACGCCTCATTTTGACGATTTTCGTGTGCTATTGCACACCATTTTTTGGGTGATCGGGATTCCGACGTCAAAAATGCCAAATTTGTTCGTGGACGTTCGTCAAGACGTTGTCTATGCATACGGTTGGCCATCACAGGTTTTCTGGGCCATTTGGAAGGTCAAACGAGCCCCGGAGCGAGCATACGCCTCATTTTGACGATTTTCGTGTGCTATTGCACACCATTTTTTGGGTGATCAGGATTCCGACGTCAAAAATGCCAAATTTGCTCGTGGACGTCTGTCAAGACGTTGTCTATGCATACGGTTGGCCATCACGGGTTTTCTGGGCCATTTGGAAGGTCAAACGAGCCCCGGAGCGAGCATACGCCTCATTTTGACGATTTTCGTGTGCTATTGCACACCATTTTTTGGGTGATCGGGATTCCGACGTAAAAAATGCCAAATTTGTTCGTGGACGTCCGTCAAGACGTTGTCTATGCATACGGTTGGCCATCACGGGTTTTCTGGGCCGTTTGGAAGGTCAAACGAGCCCCGGAGCGAGCATACGCCTCATTTTGACGATTTTCGTGTGCTATTGCACACCATTTTTTGGGTGATCGGGATTCCGACGTCAAAAATGCCAAATTTGTTCGTGGACGTCCGTCAAGACGTTGTCTATGCATACGGTTGGCCATCACGGGTTTTCTGGGCGATTTGGAAGGTCAAACGAGCCCCGGAGCGAGCATACGCCTCATTTTGACGATTTTCGTGTGCTATTGCACACCATTTTTTGGGTGATCGGGATTCCGACGTCAAAAATGCCAAATTTGTTCGTGGACGTCCGTCAAGACGTTGTCTATGCATACGGTTGGCCATCACGGGTTTTCTGGGCCGTTTGGAAGGTCAAACGAGCCCCGGAGCGAGCATACGCCTCATTTTGACGATTTTCGTGTGCTATTGCACACCATTTTTTGGGTGATCGGGATTCCGACGTCAAAAATGCCAAATTTGTTCGTGGACGTCCGTCAAGACGTTGTCTATGCATACGGTTGGCCATCACGGGTTTTCTGGGCCATTTGGAAGGTCAAACAAGCCCCGGAGGGAGCATACGCCTCATTTTGACGATTTTCGTGTGCTATTGCACACCATTTTTTGGGTGATCGGGATTCCGATGACAAAAATGCCAAATTTGTTCGTGGACGTCCTTCAAGACGTTGTCTATGCATACGGTTGGCCATCACGGGTTTTCTGGGCCATTTGGAAGGTCAAACGAGCCCCGGAGCGAGCATACGCCTCATTTTGACGATTTTCGTGTGCTATTGCACACCATTTTTTGGGTGATCAGGATTCCGACGTCAAAAATGCCAAATTTGTTCGTGGACGTCCGTCAAGACGTTGTCTATGCATACGGTTGGCCATCACGGGTTTTCTGGGCCGTTTGGAAGGTCAAACGAGCCCCGGAGCGAGCATACGCCTCATTTTGACGATTTTCGTGTGCTATTGCACACCATTTTTTGGGTGATCGGGATTCCGACGTCAAAAATGCCAAATTTATTCGTGGACGTTCGTCTAGACGTTGTCTATGCATACAGTTGGCCATCACGGGTTTTCTGGGCCGTTTGGAAGGTCAAACGAGCCCCGGAGCGAGCATACGCCTCATTTTGACGATTTTCGTGTGCTATTGCACACCATTTTTTGGGTGATTGGGATTCCGATGACAAAAATGCCAAATTTGTTCGTGGACGTCCTTCAAGACGTTGTCTATGCATACGGTTGGCCATCACGGGTTTTCTGGGCCATTTGGAAGGTCAAACGAGCCCCGGAGCGAGCATACGCCTCATTTTGACGATTTTCGTGTGCTATTGCACACCATTTTTTGGGTGATCAGGATTCCGACGTCAAAAATGCCAAATTTGTTCGTGGACGTCCGTCAAGACGTTGTCTATGCATACGGTTGGCCATCACGGGTTTTCTGGGCCATTTGGAAGGTCAAACGAGCCCCGGAGCGAGCATACGCCTCATTTTGACGATTTTCGTGTGCTATTGCACACCATTTTTTGGGTGATCGGGATTCCGACGTCAAAAATGCCAAATTTGTTCGTGGACGTCCGTCAAGACGTTGTCTATGCATACGGTTGGCCATCACGGGTTTTCTGGGCCATTTGGAAGGTCAAACGAGCCCCGGAGGGAGCATACGCCTCATTTTGACGATTTTCGTGTGCTATTGCACACCATTTTTTGGGTGATCGGGATTCCGACGTCAAAAATGCCAAATTTATTCGTGGACGTTCGTCAAGACGTTGTCTATGCATACAGTTGGCCATCACGGGTTTTCTGGGCCGTTTGGAAGGTCAAACGAGCCCCGGAGGGAGCATACGCCTCATTTTGACGATTTTCGTGTGCTATTGCACACCATTTTTTGGGTGATCGGGATTCCGACGTCAAAAATGCCAAATTTGTTCGTGGACGTCCGTCAAGACGTTGTCTATGCATACAGTTGGCCATCACGGGTTTTCTGGGCCGTTTGGAAGGTCAAACGAGCCCCGGAGGGAGCATACGCCTCATTTTGACGATTTTCGTGTGCTATTGCACACCATTTTTTGGGTGATCGGGATTCCGACGTCAAAAATGCCAAATTTGTTCGTGGACGTTCGTCAAGACGTTGTCTATGCATACGGTTGGCCATCACAGGTTTTCTGGGCCATTTGGAAGGTCAAACGAGCCCCGGAGCGAGCATACGCCTCATTTTGACGATTTTCGTGTGCTATTGCACACCATTTTTTGGGTGATCAGGATTCCGACGTCAAAAATGCCAAATTTGCTCGTGGACGTCTGTCAAGACGTTGTCTATGCATACGGTTGGCCATCACGGGTTTTCTGGGCCATTTGGAAGGTCAAACGAGCCCCGGAGCGAGCATACGCCTCATTTTGACGATTTTCGTGTGCTATTGCACACCATTTTTTGGGTGATCGGGATTCCGACGTAAAAAATGCCAAATTTGTTCGTGGACGTCCGTCAAGACGTTGTCTATGCATACGGTTGGCCATCACGGGTTTTCTGGGCCGTTTGGAAGGTCAAACGAGCCCCGGAGCGAGCATACGCCTCATTTTGACGATTTTCGTGTGCTATTGCACACCATTTTTTGGGTGATCGGGATTCCGACGTCAAAAATGCCAAATTTGTTCGTGGACGTCCGTCAAGACGTTGTCTATGCATACGGTTGGCCATCACGGGTTTTCTGGGCGATTTGGAAGGTCAAACGAGCCCCGGAGCGAGCATACGCCTCATTTTGACGATTTTCGTGTGCTATTGCACACCATTTTTTGGGTGATCGGGATTCCGACGTCAAAAATGCCAAATTTGTTCGTGGACGTCCGTCAAGACGTTGTCTATGCATACGGTTGGCCATCACGGGTTTTCTGGGCCGTTTGGAAGGTCAAACGAGCCCCGGAGCGAGCATACGCCTCATTTTGACGATTTTCGTGTGCTATTGCACACCATTTTTTGGGTGATCGGGATTCCGACGTCAAAAATGCCAAATTTGTTCGTGGACGTCCGTCAAGACGTTGTCTATGCATACGGTTGGCCATCACGGGTTTTCTGGGCCATTTGGAAGGTCAAACAAGCCCCGGAGGGAGCATACGCCTCATTTTGACGATTTTCGTGTGCTATTGCACATCATTTTTTGGGTGATCGGGATTCCGATGACAAAAATGCCAAATTTGTTCGTGGACGTCCTTCAAGACGTTGTCTATGCATACGGTTGGCCATCACGGGTTTTCTGGGCCATTTGGAAGGTCAAACGAGCCCCGGAGCGAGCATACGCCTCATTTTGACGATTTTCGTGTGCTATTGCACACCATTTTTTGGGTGATCAGGATTCCGACGTCAAAAATGCCAAATTTGTTCGTGGACGTCCGTCAAGACGTTGTCTATGCATACGGTTGGCCATCACGGGTTTTCTGGGCCGTTTGGAAGGTCAAACGAGCCCCGGAGCGAGCATACGCCTCATTTTGACGATTTTCGTGTGCTATTGCACACCATTTTTTGGGTGATCGGGATTCCGACGTCAAAAATGCCAAATTTATTCGTGGACGTTCGTCTAGACGTTGTCTATGCATACAGTTGGCCATCACGGGTTTTCTGGGCCGTTTGGAAGGTCAAACGAGCCCCGGAGCGAGCATACGCCTCATTTTGACGATTTTCGTGTGCTATTGCACACCATTTTTTGGGTGATTGGGATTCCGATGACAAAAATGCCAAATTTGTTCGTGGACGTCCTTCAAGACGTTGTCTATGCATACGGTTGGCCATCACGGGTTTTCTGGGCCATTTGGAAGGTCAAACGAGCCCCGGAGCGAGCATACGCCTCATTTTGACGATTTTCGTGTGCTATTGCACACCATTTTTTGGGTGATCAGGATTCCGACGTCAAAAATGCCAAATTTGTTCGTGGACGTCCGTCAAGACGTTGTCTATGCATACGGTTGGCCATCACGGGTTTTCTGGGCGATTTGGAAGGTCAAACGAGCCCCGGAGCGAGCATACGCCTCATTTTGACGATTTTCGTGTGCTATTGCACACCATTTTTTGGGTGATCGGGATTCCGACGTCAAAAATGCCAAATTTGTTCGTGGACGTCCGTCAAGACGTTGTCTATGCATACGGTTGGCCATCACGGGTTTTCTGGGCCGTTTGGAAGGTCAAACGAGCCCCGGAGCGAGCATACGCCTCATTTTGACGATTTTCGTGTGCTATTGCACACCATTTTTTGGGTGATCGGGATTCCGACGTCAAAAATGCCAAATTTGTTCGTGGACGTCCGTCAAGACGTTGTCTATGCATACGGTTGGCCATCACGGGTTTTCTGGGCCATTTGGAAGGTCAAACAAGCCCCGGAGGGAGCATACGCCTCATTTTGACGATTTTCGTGTGCTATTGCACACCATTTTTTGGGTGATCGGGATTCCGATGACAAAAATGCCAAATTTGTTCGTGGACGTCCTTCAAGACGTTGTCTATGCATACGGTTGGCCATCACGGGTTTTCTGGGCCATTTGGAAGGTCAAACGAGCCCCGGAGCGAGCATACGCCTCATTTTGACGATTTTCGTGTGCTATTGCACACCATTTTTTGGGTGATCAGGATTCCGACGTCAAAAATGCCAAATTTGTTCGTGGACGTCCGTCAAGACGTTGTCTATGCATACGGTTGGCCATCACGGGTTTTCTGGGCCGTTTGGAAGGTCAAACGAGCCCCGGAGCGAGCATACGCCTCATTTTGACGATTTTCGTGTGCTATTGCACACCATTTTTTGGGTGATCGGGATTCCGACGTCAAAAATGCCAAATTTATTCGTGGACGTTCGTCTAGACGTTGTCTATGCATACAGTTGGCCATCACGGGTTTTCTGGGCCGTTTGGAAGGTCAAACGAGCCCCGGAGCGAGCATACGCCTCATTTTGACGATTTTCGTGTGCTATTGCACACCATTTTTTGGGTGATTGGGATTCCGATGACAAAAATGCCAAATTTGTTCGTGGACGTCCTTCAAGACGTTGTCTATGCATACGGTTGGCCATCACGGGTTTTCTGGGCCATTTGGAAGGTCAAACGAGCCCCGGAGCGAGCATACGCCTCATTTTGACGATTTTCGTGTGCTATTGCACACCATTTTTTGGGTGATCAGGATTCCGACGTCAAAAATGCCAAATTTGTTCGTGGACGTCCGTCAAGACGTTGTCTATGCATACGGTTGGCCATCACGGGTTTTCTGGGCCATTTGGAAGGTCAAACGAGCCCCGGAGGGAGCATACGCCTAATTTTGACGATTTTCGTGTGCTATTGCACACCATTTTTTTGGTGATCGGGATTCCGACGTCAAAAATGCCAAATTTGTTCGTGGACGTTCGTCAAGACGTTGTCTATGCATACGGTTGGCCATCACAGGTTTTCTGGGCCATTTGGAAGGTCAAACGAGCCCCGGAACGAGCATACGCCTCATTTTGACGATTTTCGTGTGCTATTGCACACCATTTTTTGGGTGATCAGGATTCCGTCGTCAAAAATGCCAAATTTGCTCGTGGACGTCCGTCAAGACGTTGTCTATGCATACGGTTGGCCATCACGGGTTTTCTGGTCCATTTGGAAGGTCAAACGAGCCCCGGAGCGAGCATACGCCTCATTTTGACGATTTTCGTGTGCTATTGCACACCATTTTTTGGGTGATCGGGATTCCGACGTCAAAAATGCCAAATTTGTTCGTGGACGTCCGTCAAGACGTTGTCTATGCATACGGTTGGCCATCACGGGTTTTCTGGGCCATTTGGAAGGTCAAACGAGCCCCGGAGGGAGCATACGCCTCATTTTGACGATTTTCGTGTGCTACTGCACACCATTTTTTGGGTGATCGGGATTCCGATGTCAAAAATGCCAAATTTGTTCGTGGACGTCCGTCAAGACGTTGTCTATGCATACGGTTGGCCATCACGGGTTTTCTGGGCCATTTGGAAGGTCAAACGAGCCCCGGAGCGAGCATACGCCTCATTTTGACGATTTTCGTGTGCTATTGCACACCATTTTTTGGGTGATCAGGATTCCGACGTCAAAAATGCCAAATTTGTTCGTGGACGTCCGTCAAGACATTGTCTATGCATACGGTTGGCCATCACGGGTTTTCTGGGTCGTTTGGAAGGTCAAACGAGCCCCGGAGGGAGCATACGCCTCATTTTGACGATTTTCGTGTGCTATTGCACACCATTTTTTGGGTGATCGGGATTCCGACGTCAAAAATGCCAAATTTATTCGTGGACGTCCGTCAAGACGTTGTCTATGCATACAGTTGGCCATCACGGGTTTTCTGGGCCGTTTGGAAGGTCAAACGAGCCCCGGAGCGAGCATACGCCTCATTTTGACGATTTTCGTGTGCTATTGCACACCATTTTTTGGGTGATCGGGATTCCGACGTCAAAAATGCCAAATTTGTTCGTGGACGTCCGTCAAGACGTTGTCTATGCATACGGTTGGCCATCACGGGTTTTCTGGGCCATTTGGAAGGTCAAACGAGCCCCGGAGGGAGCATACGCCTCATTTTGACGATTTTCGTGTGCTATTGCACACCATTTTTTGGGTGATCGGGATTCCGACGTCAAAAATGCCAAATTTATTCGTGGACGTTCGTCAAGACGTTGTCTATGCATACAGTTGGCCATCACGGGTTTTCTGGGCCGTTTGGAAGGTCAAACGAGCCCCGGAGGGAGCATACGCCTCATTTTGACGATTTTCGTGTGCTATTGCACACCATTTTTTGGGTGATCGGGATTCCGACGTCAAAAATGCCAAATTTGTTCGTGGACGTCCGTCAAGACGTTGTCTATGCATACAGTTGGCCATCACGGGTTTTCTGGGCCGTTTGGAAGGTCAAACGAGCCCCGGAGGGAGCATACGCCTCATTTTGACGATTTTCGTGTGCTATTGCACACCATTTTTTGGGTGATCGGGATTCCGACGTCAAAAATGCCAAATTTGTTCGTGGACGTTCGTCAAGACGTTGTCTATGCATACGGTTGGCCATCACAGGTTTTCTGGGCCATTTGGAAGGTCAAACGAGCCCCGGAGCGAGCATACGCCTCATTTTGACGATTTTCGTGTGCTATTGCACACCATTTTTTGGGTGATCAGGATTCCGACGTCAAAAATGCCAAATTTGCTCGTGGACGTCTGTCAAGACGTTGTCTATGCATACGGTTGGCCATCACGGGTTTTCTGGGCCATTTGGAAGGTCAAACGAGCCCCGGAGCGAGCATACGCCTCATTTTGACGATTTTCGTGTGCTATTGCACACCATTTTTTGGGTGATCGGGATTCCGACGTAAAAAATGCCAAATTTGTTCGTGGACGTCCGTCAAGACGTTGTCTATGCATACGGTTGGCCATCACGGGTTTTCTGGGCCGTTTGGAAGGTCAAACGAGCCCCGGAGCGAGCATACGCCTCATTTTGACGATTTTCGTGTGCTATTGCACACCATTTTTTGGGTGATCGGGATTCCGACGTCAAAAATGCCAAATTTGTTCGTGGACGTCCGTCAAGACGTTGTCTATGCATACGGTTGGCCATCACGGGTTTTCTGGGCGATTTGGAAGGTCAAACGAGCCCCGGAGCGAGCATACGCCTCATTTTGACGATTTTCGTGTGCTATTGCACACCATTTTTTGGGTGATCGGGATTCCGACGTCAAAAATGCCAAATTTGTTCGTGGACGTCCGTCAAGACGTTGTCTATGCATACGGTTGGCCATCACGGGTTTTCTGGGCCGTTTGGAAGGTCAAACGAGCCCCGGAGCGAGCATACGCCTCATTTTGACGATTTTCGTGTGCTATTGCACACCATTTTTTGGGTGATCGGGATTCCGACGTCAAAAATGCCAAATTTGTTCGTGGACGTCCGTCAAGACGTTGTCTATGCATACGGTTGGCCATCACGGGTTTTCTGGGCCATTTGGAAGGTCAAACAAGCCCCGGAGGGAGCATACGCCTCATTTTGACGATTTTCGTGTGCTATTGCACACCATTTTTTGGGTGATCGGGATTCCGATGACAAAAATGCCAAATTTGTTCGTGGACGTCCTTCAAGACGTTGTCTATGCATACGGTTGGCCATCACGGGTTTTCTGGGCCATTTGGAAGGTCAAACGAGCCCCGGAGCGAGCATACGCCTCATTTTGACGATTTTCGTGTGCTATTGCACACCATTTTTTGGGTGATCAGGATTCCGACGTCAAAAATGCCAAATTTGTTCGTGGACGTCCGTCAAGACGTTGTCTATGCATACGGTTGGCCATCACGGGTTTTCTGGGCCGTTTGGAAGGTCAAACGAGCCCCGGAGCGAGCATACGCCTCATTTTGACGATTTTCGTGTGCTATTGCACACCATTTTTTGGGTGATCGGGATTCCGACGTCAAAAATGCCAAATTTATTCGTGGACGTTCGTCTAGACGTTGTCTATGCATACAGTTGGCCATCACGGGTTTTCTGGGCCGTTTGGAAGGTCAAACGAGCCCCGGAGCGAGCATACGCCTCATTTTGACGATTTTCGTGTGCTATTGCACACCATTTTTTGGGTGATTGGGATTCCGATGACAAAAATGCCAAATTTGTTCGTGGACGTCCTTCAAGACGTTGTCTATGCATACGGTTGGCCATCACGGGTTTTCTGGGCCATTTGGAAGGTCAAACGAGCCCCGGAGCGAGCATACGCCTCATTTTGACGATTTTCGTGTGCTATTGCACACCATTTTTTGGGTGATCAGGATTCCGACGTCAAAAATGCCAAATTTGTTCGTGGACGTCCGTCAAGACGTTGTCTATGCATACGGTTGGCCATCACGGGTTTTCTGGGCCATTTGGAAGGTCAAACGAGCCCCGGAGGGAGCATACGCCTAATTTTGACGATTTTCGTGTGCTATTGCACACCATTTTTTTGGTGATCGGGATTCCGACGTCAAAAATGCCAAATTTGTTCGTGGACGTTCGTCAAGACGTTGTCTATGCATACGGTTGGCCATCACAGGTTTTCTGGGCCATTTGGAAGGTCAAACGAGCCCCGGAACGAGCATACGCCTCATTTTGACGATTTTCGTGTGCTATTGCACACCATTTTTTGGGTGATCAGGATTCCGTCGTCAAAAATGCCAAATTTGCTCGTGGACGTCCGTCAAGACGTTGTCTATGCATACGGTTGGCCATCACGGGTTTTCTGGTCCATTTGGAAGGTCAAACGAGCCCCGGAGCGAGCATACGCCTCATTTTGACGATTTTCGTGTGCTATTGCACACCATTTTTTGGGTGATCGGGATTCCGACGTCAAAAATGCCAAATTTGTTCGTGGACGTCCGTCAAGACGTTGTCTATGCATACGGTTGGCCATCACGGGTTTTCTGGGCCATTTGGAAGGTCAAACGAGCCCCGGAGGGAGCATACGCCTCATTTTGACGATTTTCGTGTGCTACTGCACACCATTTTTTGGGTGATCGGGATTCCGACGTCAAAAATGCCAAATTTGTTCGTGGACGTCCGTCAAGACGTTGTCTATGCATACGGTTGGCCATCACGGGTTTTCTGGGCCATTTGGAAGGTCAAACGAGCCCCGGAGCGAGCATACGCCTCATTTTGACGATTTTCGTGTGCTATTGCACACCATTTTTTGGGTGATCAGGATTCCGACGTCAAAAATGCCAAATTTGTTCGTGGACGTCCGTCAAGACATTGTCTATGCATACGGTTGGCCATCACGGGTTTTCTGGGTCGTTTGGAAGGTCAAACGAGCCCCGGAGGGAGCATACGCCTCATTTTGACGATTTTCGTGTGCTATTGCACACCATTTTTTGGGTGATCGGGATTCCGACGTCAAAAATGCCAAATTTATTCGTGGACGTCCGTCAAGACGTTGTCTATGCATACAGTTGGCCATCACGGGTTTTCTGGGCCGTTTGGAAGGTCAAACGAGCCCCGGAGCGAGCATACGCCTCATTTTGACGATTTTCGTGTGCTATTGCACACCATTTTTTGGGTGATCGGGATTCCGACGTCAAAAATGCCAAATTTGTTCGTGGACGTCCGTCAAGACGTTGTCTATGCATACGGTTGGCCATCACGGGTTTTCTGGGCCATTTGGAAGGTCAAACGAGCCCCGGAGGGAGCATACGCCTCATTTTGACGATTTTCGTGTGCTATTGCACACCATTTTTTGGGTGATCGGGATTCCGACGTCAAAAATGCCAAATTTATTCGTGGACGTTCGTCAAGACGTTGTCTATGCATACAGTTGGCCATCACGGGTTTTCTGGGCCGTTTGGAAGGTCAAACGAGCCCCGGAGGGAGCATACGCCTCATTTTGACGATTTTCGTGTGCTATTGCACACCATTTTTTGGGTGATCGGGATTCCGACGTCAAAAATGCCAAATTTGTTCGTGGACGTCCGTCAAGACGTTGTCTATGCATACAGTTGGCCATCACGGGTTTTCTGGGCCGTTTGGAAGGTCAAACGAGCCCCGGAGGGAGCATACGCCTCATTTTGACGATTTTCGTGTGCTATTGCACACCATTTTTTGGGTGATCGGGATTCCGACGTCAAAAATGCCAAATTTGTTCGTGGACGTTCGTCAAGACGTTGTCTATGCATACGGTTGGCCATCACAGGTTTTCTGGGCCATTTGGAAGGTCAAACGAGCCCCGGAGCGAGCATACGCCTCATTTTGACGATTTTCGTGTGCTATTGCACACCATTTTTTGGGTGATCAGGATTCCGACGTCAAAAATGCCAAATTTGCTCGTGGACGTCTGTCAAGACGTTGTCTATGCATACGGTTGGCCATCACGGGTTTTCTGGGCCATTTGGAAGGTCAAACGAGCCCTGGAGCGAGCATACGCCTCATTTTGACGATTTTCGTGTGCTATTGCACACCATTTTTTGGGTGATCGGGATTCCGACGTAAAAAATGCCAAATTTGTTCGTGGACGTCCGTCAAGACGTTGTCTATGCATACGGTTGGCCATCACGGGTTTTCTGGGCCGTTTGGAAGGTCAAACGAGCCCCGGAGCGAGCATACGCCTCATTTTGACGATTTTCGTGTGCTATTGCACACCATTTTTTGGGTGATCGGGATTCCGACGTCAAAAATGCCAAATTTGTTCGTGGACGTCCGTCAAGACGTTGTCTATGCATACGGTTGGCCATCACGGGTTTTCTGGGCCATTTGGAAGGTCAAACGAGCCCCGGAGCGAGCATACGCCTCATTTTGACGATTTTCGTGTGCTATTGCACACCATTTTTTGGGTGATCGGGATTCCGACGTCAAAAATGCCAAATTTGTTCGTGGACGTCCGTCAAGACGTTGTCTATGCATACGGTTGACCATCACGGGTTTTCTGGGCCATTAGGAAGGTCAAACGAGCCCCGGAGCGAGCATACGCCTCATTTTGACGATTTTCGTGTGCTATTGCACACCATTTTTTGGGTGATCAGGATTCCGATGTCAAAAATGCCAAATTTGCTCGTGGACGTCCGTCAAGACGTTGTCTATGCATACGGTTGGCCATCACGGGTTTTCTGGGCGATTTGGAAGGTCAAACGAGCCCCGGAGCGAGCATACGCCTCATTTTGACGATTTTCGTGTGCTATTGCACACCATTTTTTGGGTGATTGGGATTCCGATGTCAAAAATACAAAATTTGTTCGTGGACGTCCGTCAAGACGTTGTCCATGCATACAGTTGGCCATCACGGGTTTTCTGGGCCATTTGGAAGGTCAAACGAGCCCTGGAGCGAGCATACGCCTCATTTTGACGATTTTCGTGTGCTATTGCACACCATTTTTTGGGTGATCAGGATTCCGACGTCAAAAATGCAAAATTTGTTCGTGGACGTCCGTCAAGACGTTGTCTATGCATACGGTTGGCCATCACGGGTTTTCTGGGCCGTTTGGAAGGTCAAACGAGCCCCGGAGGGAGCATACGCCTCATTTTGACGATTTTCGTTGTCTATTGCACACCATTTTTTGGGTGATCGGGATTCCGACGTCAAAAATGCCAAATTTGTTCGTGGACGTTCGTCAAGACGTTGTCTATGCATATGGTTGGCCATCACGGGTTTTCTGGGCCATTTGGAAGGTCAAACGAGCCCCGGAGCGAGCATACGCCTCATTTTGACGATTTTCGTGTGCTATTGCACACCATTTTTTGGGTGATCAGGATTCCGACGTCAAAAATGCCAAATTTGCTCGTGGACGTCCGTCAAGACATTGTCTATGCATACGGTTGGCAATCACGGGTTTTCTGGGCCATTTGGAAGGTCAAACGAGCCCCAGAGCGAGCATACGCCTCATTTTGACGATTTTCGTGTGCTATTGCACACCATTTTTTGGGTGATCGGGATTCCGACGTCATAAATGCCAAATTTGTTCGTGGACGTCCGTCAAGACGTTGTCTATGCATACGGTTGGCCATCACGGGTTTTTTGGGCCATTTGGAAGGTCAAACGAGCCCCGGAGCGAGCATACGCCTCATTTTGACGATTTTCGTGTGCTATTGCACACCATTTTTTGGGTGATCAGGATTCCGACGTCAAAAATGCCAAATTTGTTCGTGGATGTCCGTCAAGACGTTGTCTATGCATACGGTTGGCCATCACGGGTTTTCTGGGCCATTTGGAAGGTCAAACGAGCCCCGGAGCGAGCATACGCCTCATTTTGACGATTTTCGTGTGCTATTGCACACCATTTTTTGGGTGATCGGGATTCCGACGTCAAAAATGCCAAATTTGTTCGTGGACGTCCGTCAAGACGTTGTCTATGCATACGGTTGGCCATCACGGGTTTTCTGGGCCATTTGGAAGGTCAAACGAGCCCCGGAGCGAGCATACGCCTCATTTTGACGATTTTCGTGTGCTATTGCACACCATTTTTTGGGTGATCAGGATTCCGACGTCAAAAATGCCAAATTTGCTCGTGGACGTCCGTCAAGACGTTGTCTATGCATACGGTTGGCCATCACGGGTTTTCTGGGCCGGTTGGAAGGTCAAACGAGCCCCGGAGCGAGCATACGCCTCATTTTGACGATTTTCGTGTGCTATTGCACACCATTTTTTGGGTGATCGGGATTCCGACGTCAAAAATGCCAAATTTGTTCGTGGACGTCCGTCAAGACGTTGTCTATGAATACGGTTGGCCATCACGGGTTTTCTGGGCCGTTTGGAAGGTCAAACGAGCCCCGGAGCGAGCATACGCCTCATTTTGACGATTTTCGTGTGCTATTGCACACCATTTTTTGGGTGATCGGGATTCCGACGTCAAAAATGCCAAATTTGTTCGTGGACGTCCGTCAAGACGTTGTCTATGCATACGGTTGGCCATCACGGGTTTTCTGGGCCATTTGGAAGGTTAAACGAGCCCCGGAGGGAGCATACGCCTCATTTTGACGATTTTCGTGTGCTATTGCACACCATTTTTTGGGTGATCGGGATTCCGACGTCAAAAATGCAAAATTTGTTCGTGGACGTCCGTCAAGACGTTGTCTATGCATACGGTTGGCCATCACGGGTTTTCTGGGCCGTTTGGAAGGTCAAACGAGCCCCGGAGCGAGCATACGCCTCATTTTGACGATTTTCGTGTGCTATTGCACACCATTTTTTGGGTGATTGGGATTCCGATGTCAAAAATGCCAAATTTGTTCGTGGACGTTCGTCAAGACGTTGTCTATGCATACGGTTGGCCATCACGGGTTTTCTGGGCCATTTGGAAAGTCAAACGAGCCCCGGAGCGAGCATACGCCTCATTTTGACGATTTTCGTGTGCTATTGCACACCATTTTTTGGGTGATCAGGATTCCAACGTCAAAAATGCCAAATTTGTTCGTGGACGTCCGTCAAGACGTTGTCTATGCATACGGTTGGCCATCACGGGTTTTCTGGGCCGTTTGGAAGGTCAAACGAGCCCCGGAGCGAGCATACGCCTCATTTTGACGATTTTCGTGTGCTATTGCACACCATTTTTTGGGTGATTGGGATTCCGATGTCAAAAATGCCAAATTTGTTCGTGGACGTCCGTCAAGACGTTGTCTATGCATACGGTTGGCCATCACGGGTTTTCTGGGCCATTTGGAAGGTCAAACGAGCCCCGAAGCAAGCATACGCCTCATTTTGACGATTTTCGTGTGCTATTGCACACCATTTTTTGGGTGATCAGGATTCCGACGTCAAAATGCCAAATTTGTTCGTGGACGTCCGTCAAGACGTTGTCTATGCATACGGTTGGCCATCACGGGTTTTCTGGGCTGTTTGGAAGGTCAAACGAGCCCCGTAGCGAGCATACGCCTCATTTTGACGATTTTCGTGTGCTATTGCACACCATTTTTTGGGTGATCGGGATTCCGACGTCAAAAATGCCAAATTTGTTCCTGGACATTCGTCAAGACGTTGTCTATGCATACGGTTTGCCATCACGGGTTTTCTGGGCCGTTTGGAAGGTCAAACGAGCCCCGGAGCGAGCATACGCCTCATTTTGACGATTTTCGTGTGCTATTGCACACCATTTTTTGGGTGATCGGGATTCCGACGTCAAAAATGCCAAATTTGTTCGTGGACGTCTGTCAAGACGTTGTCTATGCATACGGTTGGCCATCACGGGTTTTCTGGGCCGTTTGGAAGGTCAAACGAGCCCCAGAGCGAGCATACGCCTCATTTTGACGATTTTCGTGTGCTATTGCACACCATTTTTTGGGTGATCGGGATTCCGACGTCAAAAATGCCAAATTTGTTCGTGGACGTCCGTCAAGACGTTGTCTATGCATACGGTTGGCCATCACGGGTTTTCTGGGCCATTTGGAAGGTCAAACGAGCCCCGGAGCGAGCATACGCCTCATTTTGACGATTTTCGTGCGCTATTGCACACCATTTTTTGGGTGATCACGATTCCGACGTCAAAAATGCCAAATTTGTTCGTGAACGTCCGTCAAGACGTTGTCTATGCATACGGTTGGCCATCACGGGTTTTCTGGGCCGTTTGGAAGGTCAAACGAGCCCCGGAGCGAGCATACGCCTCATTTTGACGATTTTCGTGTGCTATTTCACACCATTTTTTGGGTGATTGGGATTCCGACGTCAAAAATGCCAAATTTGTTCGTGGACGTCCGTCAAGACGTTGGCTATGTATACGGTTGGCCATCACGGGTTTTCTGGGCCATTTGGAAGGTGAAACGAGCCCCGGAACGAGCATATGCCTCATTTTGACGATATTCGTGTGCTATTGCACACCATTTTTTGGGTGATCAGGATTCCAATGTCAAAAATGCCAAATTTGTTCGTGAACGTCCGTCAAGACGTTGTCTATGCATACGGTTGGCCATCACGGGTTTTCTGGGTCGTTTGGAAGGTCAAACGAGCCCCGGAGCGAGCATACGCCTCATTTTGACGATTTTCGTGTGCTATTGCACACCATTTTTTGGGTGATTGGGATTCCGATGTCAAAAATGCCAAATTTGTTCGTGGACGTCCGTCAAGACGTTGTCTATGCATACGGTTGGCCATCACAAGTTTTCTGGGCCATTTGGAAGGTCAAACGAGCCCCGGAGCGAGCATAAGCCTCATTTTGACGATTTTCGTGTGCTATTGCACACCATTTTTTGTGTGATCAGGATTCCGACGTCAAAAATGCCAAATTTGTTCGTGGACGTCCGTCAAGACGTTGTCTATGAATACGGTTGGCCATCACGGGTTTTCTGGGCCGTTTGGAAGGTCAAACGAGCCCCGGAGCGAGCATACGCCTCATTTTGATGATTTTCGTGTGCTATTACACACCATTTTTTGGGTAATCGGGATTCCGACGTCAAAAATGCCAAATTTGTTCGTGGACATTCGTCAAGACGTTGTCTATGCATACGGTTGGCCATCACGGGTTTTCTGGGCCATTTGGAAGGTCAAACGAGCCCCGGAGGGAGCATACGCCTCATTTTGACGATTTTCGTGTGCTATTGCACACCATTTTTTGGGTGATCAGGATTCCGACGTCAAAAATGCCAAATTTGTTCGTGGACGTCCGTCAAGACGTTGTCTATGCATACGGTTGGCCATCACGGGTTTTCTGGGTCGTTTGGAAGGTCAAACGAGCCCCGGAGCGAGCATACGCCTCATTTTGACGATTTTCGTGTGCTATTGCACACCACTTTTTGGGTGATCGGATTCCGACGTCAAAAATGCCAAATTTGTTCGTGGACGTCTGTCAAGACGTTGTCTATGCATACGGTTGGCCATCACGGGTTTTCTGGGCCGTTTGGAAGGTCAAACGAGCCCCGGAGCGAGCATACGCCTCATTTTGATGATTTTCGTGTGCTATTGCACACCATTTTTTGGGTGATCGGGATTCCGACGTCAAAAATGCCAAATTTGTTCGTGGACGTCCGTCAAGACGTTGTCTATGCATACGGTTGGCCATCACGGGTTTTCTGGGCCATTTGGAAGGTCAAACGAGCCCCGGAGGGAGCATACGCCTCATTTTGACGATTTTCGTGTGCTATTGCACACCATTTTTTGGATGATCGGGATTCCGACGTCAAAAATGCCAAATTTGTTCGTGGACGTTCGTCAAGACGTTGTCTATGCATACGGTTGGCCATCACGGGTTTTCTGGGCCATTTGGAAGGTCAAACGAGCCCCGGAGCGAGCATACGCCTCATTTTGACGATTTTCGTGTGCTATTGCACACCATTTTTTGGGTGATCAGGATTCCAACGTCAAAAATGCCAAATTTGCTCGTGGACGTCCGTCAAGACGTTGTCTATGCATACGGTTGGCCATCACGGGTTTTCTGGGCCATTTGGAAGGTCAAACGAGCCCCGGAGCGAGCATACGCCTCATTTTGACGATTTTCGTGTGCTATTGCACACCATTTTTTGGGTGATCGGGATTCCAACGTCAAAAATGCCAAATTTGTTCGTGGACGTCCGTCAAGACGTTGTCTATGCATACGGTTGGCCATCACGGGTTTTCTGGGCCATTTGGAAGGTCAAACGAGCCCCGGAGCGAGCATACGCCTCATTTTGACGATTTTCGTGTGCTATTGCACACCATTTTTTGGGTGATCAGGATTCCGACATCAAAAATGCCAAATTTGTTCGTGGACGTCCGTCAAGACGTTGTCTATGCATACGGTCTGCCATCACGGGTTTTCTGGGCCGTTTGGAAGGTCAAAGGAGCCCCGGAGCGAGCATACGCCTCATTTTGACGATTTTCGTGTGCTATTGCACACCATTTTTTGGGTGATTGGGATTCCGATGTCAAAAATGCCAAATTTGTTCGTGGACGTCCGTCAAGACGTTGTCTATGCATACGGTTGGCCATCACGGGTTTTCTGGGCCGTTTGGAAGGTCAAACGAGCCCCGGAGCGAGCATACGCCTCATTTTGACGATTTTTGTGTGCTATTGCACACCATTTTTTGGGTGATCGGGATTCCAACAACAAAAATGCCAAATTTGTTCGTGGACGTCCGTCAAGACGTTGTCTATGCATACGGTTGGCCATCACGAGTTTTCTGGGCCATTTGGAAGGTCAAACGAGCCCCGGAGGGAGCATACGCCTCATTTTGACGATTTTCGTGTGCTATTGCTTACCATTTTTTGGGTGATTGGGATTCCGACGTCAAAAATGCCAAATTTGTTCATGGACGTTCGTCAAGACGTTGTCTATGCATACGGTTAGCCATCACGGGTTTTCTGGGCCATTTGGAAGGTCAAACGAGCCCCGGAGCGAGCATACGCCTCATTTTGACGATTTTCGTGTGCCATTGCACACCATTTTTTGGGTGATCAGGATTCCGTCGTCAAAAATGCCAAATTTGCTCGTGGACGTCCGTCAAGACGTTGTCTATGCATACGGTTGGCCATCACAGGTTTTCTGGGCCATTTGGAAGGTCAAACGAGCCCCGGAGCGAGCATACGCCTCATTTTGACGATTTTCGTGTGCTATTGCACACCATTTTTTGGGTGATCCGGATTCCGACGTCAAAAATGCCAAATTTGTTCGTGGACGTCCGTCAAGACGTTGTCTATGCATACGGTTGGCCATCACGGGTTTTCTGGGCCATTTGGAAGGTCAAACGAGCATCGGAGAGAGCATACGCCTCATTTTGACGATTTTCGTGTGCTATTGCACACCATTTTTTGGGTGATTAGGATTCCGACGTCAAAAATGCCAAATTTGTTCGTGGACGTCCGTCAAGACGTTGTCTATGCATACGGTTGGCCATCACGGGTTTTCTGGGCCGTTTGGAAGGTCAAACGAGCCCCGGAGCGAGCATACGCCTCATTTTGACGATTTTCGTGTGCTATTGCACACCATTTTTTGGGTGATTGGGATTCCGATGTCAAAAATTCCAAATTTGTTCGTGGACGTCCGTCAAGACGTTTTCTATGCATACGGTTGGCCATCACGGGTTTTCTGGGACATTTGGAAGGTCAAACGAGCCCCGGAGCGAGCATACGCCTCATTTTGACGATTTTCGTGTGCTATTGCACACCATTTTTTGGGTGATCCGGATTCCGACGTCAAAAATGCCAAATTTGTTCGTGGATGTCCGTCAAGACGTTGTCTATGCATACGGTTGGCCATCACGGGTTTTCTGGGCCGTTTGGAAGGTCAAACGAGCCCCGGAGCGAGCATACGCCTCATTTTGACGATTTTCGTGTGCTATTGCACACCATTTTTTGGGTGATCGGGATTCCGACGTCAAAAATGCTAAATTTGTTCGTGGACGTTCGTCAAGACGTTGTCTATGCAAACGGTTGGCCATCACGGGTTTTCTGGGCCATTTGGAAGGTCAAACGAGCCCCGGAGCGAGCATACGCCTCATTTTGACGATTTTCGTGTGCTATTGCACACTATTTTTTGGGTGATCAGGATTCCGACGTCAAAAATGCCAAATTTGCTCGTGGACGTCCGTCAAGACGTTGTCTATGCATACGGTTGGCCATCACGGGTTTTCTGGGCCGTTTGGAAGGTCAAACGAGCCCGGAGCGAGCATACGCCTCATTTTGACGATTTTCGTGTGCTATTGCACACCATTTTTTGGGTGATCCGGATTCCGACGTAAAAAATGCCAAATTTGTTCGTGGACGTTCGTCAAGACGTTGTCTATGCATACAGTTGGCCATCACGGGTTTTCTCGGCCATTTGGAAGGTCAAACGAGCCCCGGAGCGAGCATACGCCTCATTTTGATGATTTTCGTGTGCTATTGCACACCATTTTTTGGGTGATCAGGATTCCGACGTAAAAAATGCCAAATTTGCTCGTGGACGTCCGTCAAGACATTGTCTATGCATACAGTTGGCCATCACGGGTTTTCTGGGCCATTTGGAAGGTCAAACGAGCCCCGGAGCGAGCATACGCCTCATTTTGACGATTTTCGTGTGCTATTGCACACCATTTTTTGGGTGATCGGGATTCCGACGTCAAAAATGCCAAATTTGTTCATGGACGTCCGTCAAGACGTTGTCTATGCATACGGTTGGCCATCACGTGTTTTCTGGGCCATTTGGAAGGTCAAACGAGCCCCGGAGCGAGCATACACCTCATTTTGACGATTTTCGTGTGCTATTGCACACCATTTTTTGGGTGATCAGGATTTCGACGTCAAAAATGCCAAATTTGTTCGTGGACGTCCGTCAAGACGTTGTTTATGCATACGGTTGGCCATCACGGGTTTTCTGGGCCATTTGGAAGGTCAAACGAGCCCCGGAGCGAGCATACACCTCATTTTGACGATTTTCGTGTGCTATTGCACACCATTTTTTGGGTGATCAGGATTTCAACGTCAAAAATGCCAAATTTGTTCATGGACGTCCGTCAAGACGTTGTCTATGCATACGGTTGGCCATCACGTGTTTTCTGGGCCATTTGGAAGGTCAAACGAGCCCCGGAGCGAGCATACACCTCATTTTGACGATTTTCGTGTGCTATTGCACACCATTTTTTGGGTGATTGGGATTCCGACGTCAAAAATGCCAAATTTGTTCGTGGACGTCCGTCAAGACGTTGTCTATGCATACGGTTGGCCATCACGGGTTTTCTGGGCCGTTTGGAAGGTCAAACGAGCCCCGGAGCGAGCATACGCCTCATTTTGACGATTTTCGTGTGCTATTGCACACCATTTTTTGGGTGATTGGGATTCCGATGTAAAAAATGCCAAATTTGTTCGTGGACGTCCGACAAGACGTTTTCAATGCATACGGTTGGCCATCACGGGTTTTTTGGGCCATTTGGAAGGTCAAACGAGCCCCGGAGCGAGCATACGCCTCATTTTGACGATTTTCGTGTGCTATTGCACACCATTTTTTGGGTGATCAGGATTCCGACATCAAAATTGCCAAATTTGTTCGTGGACATCCGTCAAGACGTTGTCTATGCATACGGTTGGCCATCACGGGTTTTCTGGGCTGTTTGGAAGGTCAAACGAGCCCCGGAGCGAGCATACGCCTCATTTTGACGATTTTCGTGTGCTATTGCACACCATTTTTTGGGTGATCGGGATTCCGACGTCAAAAATGCTAAATTTGTTCGTGGACGTTCGTCAAGATGTTTTCTATGCATACGGTTGGCCATCACGGGTTTTCTGGGCCATTTGGAAGATCAAACGAGCCCCGGAGCGAGCATACGCCTCATTTTGACGATTTTCGTGTGCTATTGCACACCATTTTTTGGGTGATCAGGATTCCGACGTCAAAAATGCCAAATTTGCTCGTGGACGTCCGTCAAGACGTTGTCTATGCATACGGTTGGCCATCATGGGTTTTCTGGGCCGTTTGGAAGGTCAAACGAGCCCCGGAGCGAGCATACGCCTCATTTTGAAGATTTTCGTGTGCTATTGCACACCATTTTTTGGGTGATCGGGATTCCGACGTCAAAAATGCCAAATTTGTTCATGGACGTCCGTCAAGACGTTGTCTATGCATACGGTTGTCTATCACGGGTTTTCTGGGCCGTTTGGAAGGTCAAACGAGCCCCGGAGCGAGCATACGCCTCATTTTGACGATTTTCGTGTGCTATTGCACACCATTTTTTGGGTGATCGGGATTCCGACGTCAAAAATGCCAAATTTGTTCGTGGACGTCCGTCAAGACGTTGTCTATGCATACGGTTGGCCATCACGGGTTTTCTGGGCCATTTGGAAGGTCAAACAAGCCCCGGAGGGAGCATACGCCTCATTTTGACGATTTTCGTGTGCTATTGGACACCATTTTTTGGGTGATCGGGATTCCGACGTCAAAAATGCCAAATTTGTTCGTGGACGTCCGTCAAGACGTTGTCTATGCATACGGTTGGCCATCACGGGTTTTCTGGGACGTTTGGAAAGTCAAACGAGTCCCGGAGCGAGCATACGCCTCATTTTGACGATTTTCGTGTGCTATTGCACACCATTTTTTGGGTAATCGGGATTCCGACGTCAAAAATGCCAAATTTGTTCGTGGACGTCCGTCAAGACGTTGTCTATACATACGGTTGGCCATCACGGGTTTTCTGGGCCATTTGGAAGGTCAAACGAGCCCCAGAGGGAGCATACGCCTCATTTTGACGATTTTCGTGTGCTGTTGCACACCATTTTTTGGGTGATCGGGATTCCGACGTCAAAAATGCCAAATTTATTCGTGGACGTTCGTCAAGACGTTGTCTATGCATACGGTTGGCCATCACGGGTTTTCTGGGCCATTTGGAGGGTCAAACGAGCCCCGGAGCGAGCATACGCCTCATTTTGACGATTTTTGTGTGCTATTGCACACCATTTTTTGGGTGATCAGGATTCCGACGTCAAAAATGCCAAATTTGCTCGTGGACGTCCGTCAAGACGTTGTCTATGCATACGGTTGGCCATCACGGGTTTTCAGGGCCATTTGGAAGGTCAAACGAGCCCCGGAGCGAGCATATGCCTCATTTTGATGATTTTCGTGTGCTATTGCACACCATTTTTTGGGTGATCGGGATTCCGACGTCAAAAATGCCAAATTTATTCGTGGATGTCCTTCAAGACGTTGTCTATGCATACGGTTGGCCATCACGGGTTTTCTAGGCCATTTGGAAGGTCAAACGAGCCCCGGAGCAAGCATACGCCTCATTTTGACGATTTTCGTGTGCTATTGCACACCATTTTTTGGGTGATCAGGATTCTGACGTCAAAAATGCCAAATTTGTTCGTGGACGTCCGTCAAGACGTTGTCTATGCATACGGTTGGCCATCACGGGTTTTCTGGGCCGTTTGGAAGGTCAAACGAGCCCCGGAGCGAGCATACGCCTCATTTTAACGATTTTCGTGTGCTATTGCACACCATTTTTTGGGTGATCGGGATTCCGACGTCCAAAATGCCAAATTTGTTCGTGGACGTTCGTCAAGACATTGTCTATGCATACGGTTGGCCATCACGGGTTTTTTGGGCCATTTGGAAGGTCAAACGAGCCCCGGAGCGAGCATAAGCCTCATTTTGACGATTTTCGTGTGCTATTGCACACCATTTTTGGTTGATCAGGATTCCGACGTCAAAAATGCCAAATTTGTTCGTGGACATCCGTCAAGACGTTGTCTATGCATACGGTTGGCCATCACGGGTTTTCTGGGCCGTTTGGAAGGTCAAACGAGCCCCAGAGCGAGCATACGCCTCATTTTGACGATTTTCGTGTGCTATTGCACACCATTTTTTGGGTGATCGGGATTCCGACGTCAAAAATGCCAAATTTGTTCGTGGACATTCGTCAAGACGTTGTCTATGCATACGGTTGGCCATCACGGGTTTTCTGGGCCATTTGGAAGGTCAAACGAGCCCCGGAGAGAGCATACGCCTCATTTTGACGATTTTCGTGTGCTATTGCACACCATTTTTTGGGTGATCAGGATTCCGACGTCAAAAATGCCAAATTTGCTCGTGGACGTCCGTCAAGACGATGTCTATGCATACGGTTGGCCATCACGGGTTTTCTGGGCCGTTTGGAAGGTCAAACGAGCCCCGGAGCGAGCATACGCCTCATTTTGACGATTTTCGTGTGCTATTGCACACCATTTTTTGGGTGATCGGGATTCCGACGTCAAAAATGCCAAATTTGTTCGTGGACGTCCGTCAAGACGTTGTCTATGCATACGGTTGGCCATCACGGGTTTTCTGGGCCATTTGGAAGGTCAAACGAGCCTCGGAGCGAGCATACGCCTCATTTTGACGATTTTCGTGTGCTATTGCACACCATTTTTTGGGTGATCAGGATTCCGACGTCAAAAATGCCAAATTTGTTCGTGGACGTCCGTCAAGACGTTGTCTATGCATACGGTTGGCCATCAAGGGTTTTCTGGGCCGTTTGGAAGGTCAAACGAGCCCCGGAGCGAGCATACGCCTCATTTTGACGATTTTCGTGTGCTATTGCACACCATTTTTTGGGTGATCGGGATTCCGACGTCAAAAATGCCAAATTTGTTCGTGGACATTCGTCAAGACGTTGTCTATGCATACGGTTGGCCATCACGGGTTTTCTGGGCCATTTGGAAGGTCAAACGAGCCCCGGAGCGAGCATACGCCTCATTTTGACGATTTTCGTGTGCTATTGCACACCATTTTTTGGGTGATCAGGATTCCAACGTCAAAAATGCCAAATTTGCTCGTGGACGTCCGTCAAGACGTTGTCTATGCATACGGTTGGCCATCACGGGTTTTCTGGGCCGTTTGGAAGGTCAAACGAGCCCCGGAGCGAGCATACGCCTCATTTTGACGATTTTCGTGTGCTATTGCACACCATTTTTTGGGTGATCGGGATTCCAACGTCAAAAATGCCAAATTTGTTCGTGGACATCTGTCAAGACGTTGTCTATGCATACGGTTGGTCATCAAGGGTTTTCTGGGCCGTTAAGAAGGTCAAACGAGACCCGGAGCGAGCATACGCCTCATTTTGACGATTTTCGTGTGCTATTGCACACCATTTTTTGGGTGATCAAGATTCTGACGTCAAAAATGCCAAATTTGTTCGTGGACGTCCGTCAAGACGTTGTCTATGCATACGGTTGGCCATCACGGGTTTTCTGGGCCATTTGGAAGGGAAAACGAGCCCCGGAGGGAGCATACGCCCATTTTGACGATTTTCGTGTGCTATTGCACACCATTTTTTGGGTGATCGGGATTCCAACGTCAAAAATGCCAAATTTGTTTGTGGACGTTCGTCAAGATGTTGTCTATGCATACGGTTGGCCATCACGGGTTTTCTGGGCCATTTGGAAGGTCAAACGAGCCCCGGAGCGAGCATACACCTCATTTTGACGATTTTCGTGTGCTATTGCACACCATTTTTTGGGTGATCAGGATTCCAACGTCAAAAATGCCAAATTTGCTCGTGGACGTCCGTCAAGACGTTGTCTATGCATACGGTTAGCCATCACGGGTTTTCTGGGCCATTTGGAAGGTCAAACGAGCCCCGGAGCGAGCATACGCCTCATTTTGACGATTTTCGTGTGCCATTGCACACCATTTTTTGGGTGATCAGGATTCCGTCGTCAAAAATGCCAAATTTGCTCGTGGACGTCCGTCAAGACGTTGTCTATGCATACGGTTGGCCATCACGGGTTTTCTGGGCCGTTTGGAAGGTCAAACGATCCCCGGAGCGAGCATACGCCTCATTTTGACGATTTTCGTGTGCTATTGCACACCATTTTTTGGGTGATCAGGATTCAAACGTCAAAAATGCCAAATTTGTTCGTGGACGTCCGTCAAGACGTTGTCTATGCATACGGTTGGCCATCACGGGTTTTCTGGGCCGTTTGGAAGGTCAAACGAGCCCCGGAGCGAGCATACGCCTCATTTTGACGATTTTCGTGTGCTATTGCACACCATTTTTTGGGTGATCAGGATTCAAACGTCAAAAATGCCAAATTTGTTCGTGGACGTCCGTCAAGACGTTGTCTATGCATACGGTTGGCCATCACGGGTTTTCTGGGCCGTTTGGAAGGTCAAACGAGCCCCGGAGCGAGCATACGCCTCATTTTGACGATTTTCGTGTGCTATTGCACACCATTTTTTGGGTGATCAGGATTTCGACGTCAAAAATGCCAAATTTGTTCGTGGACGTCCGTCAAGACGTTGTTTATGCATACGGTTGGCCATCACGGGTTTTCTGGGCCATTTGGAAGGTCAAACGAGCCCCGGAGCGAGCATACACCTCATTTTGACGATTTTCGTGTGCTATTGCACACCATTTTTTGGGTGATCAGGATTTCAACGTCAAAAATGCCAAATTTGTTCATGGACGTTCGTCAAGACGTTGTCTATGCATACGGTTGGCCATCACGTGTTTTCTGGGCCATTTGGAAGGTCAAACGAGCCCCGGAGCGAGCATACACCTCATTTTGACGATTTTCGTGTGCTATTGCACACCATTTTTTGGGTGATTGGGATTCCGACGTCAAAAATGCCAAATTTGTTCGTGGACGTCCGTCAAGACGTTGTCTATGCATACGGTTGGCCATCACGGGTTTTCTGGGCCGTTTGGAAGGTCAAACGAGCCCCGGAGCGAGCATACGCCTCATTTTGACGATTTTCGTGTGCTATTGCACACCATTTTTTGGGTGATTGGGATTCCGATGTAAAAAATGCCAAATTTGTTCGTGGACGTCCGACAAGACGTTTTCAATGCATACGGTTGGCCATCACGGGTTTTCTGGGCCATTTGGAAGGTCAAACGAGCCCCGGAGCGAGCATACGCCTCATTTTGACGATTTTCGTGTGCTATTGCACACCATTTTTTGGGTGATCAGGATTCCGACATCAAAATTGCCAAATTTGTTCGTGGACATCCGTCAAGACGTTGTCTATGCATACGGTTGGCCATCACGGGTTTTCTGGGCTGTTTGGAAGGTCAAACGAGCCCCGGAGCGAGCATACGCCTCATTTTGACGATTTTCGTGTGCTATTGCACACCATTTTTTGGGTGATCGGGATTCCGACGTCAAAAATGCTAAATTTGTTCGTGGACGTTCGTCAAGATGTTTTCTATGCATACGGTTGGCCATCACGGGTTTTCTGGGCCATTTGGAAGATCAAACGAGCCCCGGAGCGAGCATACGCCTCATTTTGACGATTTTCGTGTGCTATTGCACACCATTTTTTGGGTGATCAGGATTCCGACGTCAAAAATGCCAAATTTGCTCGTGGACGTCCGTCAAGACGTTGTCTATGCATACGGTTGGCCATCATGGGTTTTCTGGGCCGTTTGGAAGGTCAAACGAGCCCCGGAGCGAGCATACGCCTCATTTTGAAGATTTTCGTGTGCTATTGCACACCATTTTTTGGGTGATCGGGATTCCGACGTCAAAAATGCCAAATTTGTTCATGGACGTCCGTCAAGACGTTGTCTATGCATACGGTTGTCTATCACGGGTTTTCTGGGCCGTTTGGAAGGTCAAACGAGCCCCGGAGCGAGCATACGCCTCATTTTGACGATTTTCGTGTGCTATTGCACACCATTTTTTGGGTGATCGGGATTCCGACGTCAAAAATGCCAAATTTGTTCGTGGACGTCCGTCAAGACGTTGTCTATGCATACGGTTGGCCATCACGGGTTTTCTGGGCCATTTGGAAGGTCAAACAAGCCCCGGAGGGAGCATACGCCTCATTTTGACGATTTTCGTGTGCTATTGGACACCATTTTTTGGGTGATCGGGATTCCGACGTCAAAAATGCCAAATTTGTTCGTGGACGTCCGTCAAGACGTTGTCTATGCATACGGTTGGCCATCACGGGTTTTCTGGGACGTTTGGAAAGTCAAACGAGTCCCGGAGCGAGCATACGCCTCATTTTGACGATTTTCGTGTGCTATAGCACACCATTTTTTGGGTAATCGGGATTCCGACGTCAAAAATGCCAAATTTGTTCGTGGACGTCCGTCAAGACGTTGTCTATACATACGGTTGGCCATCACGGGTTTTCTGGGCCATTTGGAAGGTCAAACGAGCCCCAGAGGGAGCATACGCCTCATTTTGACGATTTTCGTGTGCTGTTGCACACCATTTTTTGGGTGATCGGGATTCCGACGTCAAAAATGCCAAATTTATTCGTGGACGTTCGTCAAGACGTTGTCTATGCATACGGTTGGCCATCACGGGTTTTCTGGGCCATTTGGAGGGTCAAACGAGCCCCGGAGCGAGCATACGCCTCATTTTGACGATTTTTGTGTGCTATTGCACACCATTTTTTGGGTGATCAGGATTCCGACGTCAAAAATGCCAAATTTGCTCGTGGACGTCCGTCAAGACGTTGTCTATGCATACGGTTGGCCATCACAGGTTTTCAGGGCCATTTGGAAGGTCAAACGAGCCCCGGAGCGAGCATATGCCTCATTTTGATGATTTTCGTGTGCTATTGCACACCATTTTTTGGGTGATCGGGATTCCGACGTCAAAAATGCCAAATTTATTCGTGGATGTCCTTCAAGACGTTGTCTATGCATACGGTTGGCCATCACGGGTTTTCTAGGCCATTTGGAAGGTCAAACGAGCCCCGGAGCAAGCATACGCCTCATTTTGACGATTTTCGTGTGCTATTGCACACCATTTTTTGGGTGATCAGGATTCTGACGTCAAAAATGCCAAATTTGTTCGTGGACGTCCGTCAAGACGTTGTCTATGCATACGGTTGGCCATCACGGGTTTTCTGGGCCGTTTGGAAGGTCAAACGAGCCCCGGAGCGAGCATACGCCTCATTTTAACGATTTTCGTGTGCTATTGCACACCATTTTTTGGGTGATCGGGATTCCGACGTCCAAAATGCCAAATTTGTTCGTGGACGTTCGTCAAGACATTGTCTATGCATACGGTTGGCCATCACGGGTTTTTTGGGCCATTTGGAAGGTCAAACGAGCCCCGGAGCGAGCATAAGCCTCATTTTGACGATTTTCGTGTGCTATTGCACACCATTTTTGGTTGATCAGGATTCCGACGTCAAAAATGCCAAATTTGTTCGTGGACATCCGTCAAGACGTTGTCTATGAATACGGTTGGCCATCACGGGTTTTCTGGGCCGTTTGGAAGGTCAAACGAGCCCCAGAGCGAGCATACGCCTCATTTTGACGATTTTCGTGTGCTATTGCACACCATTTTTTGGGTGATCGGGATTCCGACGTCAAAAATGCCAAATTTGTTCGTGGACATTCGTCAAGACGTTGTCTATGCATACGGTTGGCCATCACGGGTTTTCTGGGCCATTTGGAAGGTCAAACGAGCCCCGGAGAGAGCATACGCCTCATTTTGACGATTTTCGTGTGCTATTGCACACCATTTTTTGGGTGATCAGGATTCCGACGTCAAAAATGCCAAATTTGCTCGTGGACGTCCGTCAAGACGATGTCTATGCATACGGTTGGCCATCACGGGTTTTCTGGGCCGTTTGGAAGGTCAAACGAGCCCCGGAGCGAGCATACGCCTCATTTTGACGATTTTCGTGTGCTATTGCACACCATTTTTTGGGTGATCGGGATTCCAACGTCAAAAATGCCAAATTTGTTCGTGGACGTCTGTCAAGACGTTGTCTATGCATACGGTTGGCCATCACGGGTTTTCTGGGCCATTTGGAAGGTCAAACGAGCCTCGGAGCGAGCATACGCCTCATTTTGACGATTTTCGTGTGCTATTGCACACCATTTTTTGGGTGATCAGGATTCCGACGTCAAAAATGCTAAATTTGTTCGTGGACGTCCGTCAAGACGTTGTCTATGCATACGGTTGGCCATCAAGGGTTTTCTGGGCCGTTTGGAAGGTCAAACGAGCCCCGGAGCGAGCATACGCCTCATTTTGACGATTTTCGTGTGCTATTGCACACCATTTTTTGGGTGATCGGGATTCCGACGTCAAAAATGCCAAATTTGTTCGTGGACATTCGTCAAGACGTTGTCTATGCATACGGTTGGCCATCACGGGTTTTCTGGGCCATTTGGAAGGTCAAACGAGACCCGGAGCGAGCATACGCCTCATTTTGACGATTTTCGTGTGCTATTGCACACCATTTTTTGGGTGATCAGGATTCCAACGTCAAAAATGCCAAATTTGCTCGTGGACGTCCGTCAAGACGTTGTCTATGCATACGGTTGGCCATCACGGGTTTTCTGGGCCGTTTGGAAGGTCAAACGAGCCCCGGAGCGAGCATACGCCTCATTTTGACGATTTTCGTGTGCTATTGCACACCATTTTTTGGGTGATCGGGATTCCAACGTCAAAAATGCCAAATTTGTTCGTGGACATCTGTCAAGACGTTGTCTATGCATACGGTTGGTCATCAAGGGTTTTCTGGGCCGTTAAGAAGGTCAAACGAGACCCGGAGCGAGCATACGCCTCATTTTGACGATTTTCGTGTGCTATTGCACACCATTTTTTGGGTGATCAAGATTCCGACGTCAAAAATGCCAAATTTGTTCGTGGACGTCCGTCAAGACGTTGTCTATGCATACGGTTGGCCATCACGGGTTTTCTGGGCCATTTGGAAGGGAAAACGAGCCCCGGAGGGAGCATACGCCCATTTTGACGATTTTCGTGTGCTATTGCACACCATTTTTTGGGTGATCGGGATTCCGACGTCAAAAATGCCAAATTTGTTTGTGGACGTTCGTCAAGATGTTGTCTATGCATACGGTTGGCCATCACGGGTTTTCTGGGCCATTTGGAAGGTCAAACGAGCCCCGGAGCGAGCATACACCTCATTTTGACGATTTTCGTGTGCTATTGCACACCATTTTTTGGGTGATCAGGATTCCAACGTCAAAAATGCCAAATTTGCTCGTGGACGTCCGTCAAGACGTTGTCTATGCATACGGTTGGCCATCACGGGTTTTCTGGGCCATTTTGAAGGTCAAACGAGCTCCGGAGCGAGCATACGCCTCATTTTGACGATTTTCGTGTGCTATTGCACACCATTTTTTGGGTGATCAGGATTCCGACGTCAAAAATGTCAAATTTGCTCGTGGACGTCCGTCAAGACGTTGTCTATGCATATGGTTGGCCATCACGGGTTTTCTGGGCCATTTGGAAGGTCAAACGAGCCCCGAAGCGAGCATACGCCTCATTTTGACGATTTTCGTGTGCTATTGCACACCATTTTTTTGGGTGATCGGGATTCCGACGTCAAAAATGCCAAATTTATTCGTGAACGTCCGTCAAGACGTTGTCTATGCATACGGTTGGCCATCACGGGTTTTCTGGGCCATTTGGAAGGTCAAACGAGCCCCGGAGCGAGCATACGCCTCATTTTGACGATTTTCGTGTGCTATTGCACACCATTTTTTGGGTGATCAGGATTCCGACGTTAAAAATGCCAAATTTGTTCGTGGACGTCAGTCAAGACGTTGTCTATGCATACGGTTGGCCATCACGGGTTTTTTGGGCCGTTTGGAAGGTCAAACGAGCCCCGAAGCGAGCATACGCCTCATTTTGACGATTTTCGTGTGCTATTGCACACCATTTTTTGGGTGATCGGGATTCCGACGTCAAAAATGCCAAATTTGTTCGTGGACGTCCGTCAAGACGTTGTGTATGCATACGGTTGGCCATCACGGGTTTTCTGGGCCATTTGGAAGGTCAAACGAGCCCCGGAGCGAGCATACGCCTCATTTTGATGATTTTCGTGTGCTATTGCACACCATTTTTTGCGTGATCGGGATTCCAACGTCAAAAATGCCAAATTTGCTCATGGACGTCCGTCAAGACGTTGTCTATGCATACGGTTGGCCATCACGGGTTTTCTGGGCCGTTTGGAAGGTCAAACGAGCCCCGGAGCGAGCATACGCCTCATTTTGATGATTTTCGTGTGCTACTGCACACCATTTTTTGGGTGATCGGGATTCCGACGTTAAAAATGCCAAATTTGTTCGTGGACGTCCGTCAAGACGTTGTCTATGCATACGGTTGGCCATCACGGGTTTTCTGGGCCATTTGGAAGGTCAAACGAGCCCCGAAGCGAGCATACGCCTCATTTTGACGATTTTCGTGTGCTATTGCACACCATTTTTTGGGTGATCAGGATTCCGACGTCAAAAATTCCAAATTTTTTCGTGGATGTCCGTCAAGACGTTGTCTATGCATACGGTTGGCCATCACGGGTTTTCTGGGCCGTTTGGAAGGTCAAACGATCCCCGGAGCGAGCATACGCCTCATTTTGACGATTTTCGTGTGCTATTGCACACCATTTTTTGGGTGATCAGGATTCAAACGTCAAAAATGCCAAATTTGTTCGTGGACGTCCGTCAAGACGTTGTCTATGCATACGGTTGGCCATCACGGGTTTTCTGGGCCGTTTGGAAGGTCAAACGAGCCCCGGAGCGAGCATACGCCTCATTTTGACGATTTTCATGTGCTATTGCACACCATTTTTTGGGTGATCGGGATTCCGACGTCAAAAATGCCAAATTTGTTCGTGGACGTCCGTCAAGACGTTGTCTATGCATACGGTTGGCCATCACGGGTTTTCTGGGCCATTTGGAAGGTCAAACGAGCCCTGGAGCGAGCATACGCCTCATTTTGATGATTTTCGTGTGCTATTGCACACCATTTTTTGCGTGATCGGGATTCCAACGTCAAAAATGCCAAATTTGCTCGTGGACGTCCGTCAAGACGTTGTCTATGCATACGGTTGGCCATCACGGGTTTTCTGGGCCGTTTGGAAGGTCAAACGAGCCCCGGAGCGAGCATACGCCTCATTTTGACGATTTTCGTGTGCTACTGCACACCATTTTTTGGGTGATCGGGATTCCGACGTTAAAAATGCCAAATTTGTTCGTGGACGTCCGTCAAGACGTTGTCTATGCATACGGTTGGCCATCACGGGTTTTCTGGGCCATTTAGAAGGTCAAACGAGCCCCGGAGCGAGCATACGCCTCATTTTGATGATTTTCGTGTGCTATTGCACACCATTTTTTGGGTGATCAGGATTCCGACGTCAAAAATTCCAAATTTTTTCGTTGATGTCCGTCAAGACGTTGTCTATGCATACGGTTGGCCATCACGGGTTTTCTGGGCCGTTTGAAAGGTCAAACGATCCCCGGAGCGAGCATACGCCTCATTTTGACGATTTTCGTGTGCTATTGCACACCATTTTTTGGGTGATCAGGATTCAAACGTCAAAAATGCCAAATTTGTTCGTGGACGTCCGTCAAGACGTTGTCTATACATACGGTTGGCCATCACGGGTTTTCTGGGCCGTTTGGAAGGTCAAACGAGCCCCGGAGCGAGCATACGCCTCATTTTGACGATTTTCATGTGCTATTGCACACCATTTTTTGGGTGATCGGGATTCCGACGTCAAAAATGCAAAATTTGTTCGTGGACGTCCCTCAAGACGTTGTCTATGCATACGGTTGGCCATCACGGGTTTTTTGGGCCATTTGGAAGGTCAAACGAGCCCCGGAGGGAGCATACGCCTCATTTTGACGATTTTCGTGTGCTATTGCACACCATTTTTTAGGTGATCGGGATTCCGACGTCAAAAATACCAAATTTGTTCGTGGACGTTCGTCAAGATGTTGTCTATGCATACTGTTGGCCATCACGGGTTTTCTGGGCCATTTGGAAGGTCAAACAAGCCCCGGAGCGAGCATACGCCTCATTTTGACGATTTTCGTGTGCTATTGCACACCATTTTTTTGGTGATCAGGATTCCAACGTCAAAAATGCCAAATTTGCTCGTGGACGTCTGTCAAGACGTTGTCTATGCATACGGTTGGCCATCACGGGTTTTCTGGGCCATTTGGAAGGTCAAACGAGCCCCGGAGCGAGCATACGCCTCATTTTGACGATTTTCATGTGCTATTGAACACCATTTTTTGGGTGATCAGGATTCTGACGTCAAAAATGCCAAATTTGTTCGTGGACGTTCGTCAAGACGTTGTCTATGCATACGGTTGGCCATCATGGGTTTTCTGGGCCATTTGGAAGGTCAAACGAGCCCCGGAGCAAGCATACGCCTCATTTTAACGATTTTCGTGTGCTATTGCACACCATTTTTTGGGTGATCAGGATTCCGACGTCAAAAATGCCAAATTTGTTCGTGGACGTCTGTCAAGACGTTGTCTATGCATACGGTTGGCCATCACGGGTTTTCTGGGCCGTTTTGAAGGTCAAACGAGCCCCGGAGCGAGCATACGCCTCATTTTGACGATTTTCGTGTGCTATTGCACACCATTTTTTGGGTGATCAGGATTCCGACGTCAAAAATGCCAAATTTGCTCGTGGACGTCCGTCAAGACGTTGTCTATGCATACGGTTGGCCATCACGGGTTTTCTGGGCCATTTGGAAGGTCAAACGAGCCCCGGAGCGAGCATACGCCTCATTTTGACGATTTTCGTGTGCTATTGCACACCATTTTTTGGGTGATCGGGATTCCGATGTCAAAAATGCCAAATTTGTTCGTCGACGTCCGTCAAGACGTTGTCTATGCATACGGTTGGCCATCACAGGTTTTCTGGGCCGTTTGGAAGGTCAAACGAGCTCCGGAGCGAGCATACGCCTCATTTTGACGATTTTCGTGTGCTATTGCACACCATTTTTTGGGTGATTGGGATTCCGATGTCAAAAATGCCAAATTTGTTCGTGGACGTCCGTCAAGACGTTGTCTATGCATACGTTTTGCCATCACGGGTTTTCTGGGCCATTTGGAAGGTCAAACGAGCCCCGGAGCGAGCATACGCCTCATTTTGACGATTTTCGTGTGCTATTGCACACCATTTTTTGGGTGATCGGGATTCTGACGTCAAAAATGCCAAATTTGTTCGTGGACGTCCGTCAAGACGTTGTCTATGCATACGGTTGGCCATCACGGGTTTTCTGGGCCATTTGGAAGGTCAAACGAGCCCCGGAGCGAGCATACGCCTCATTTTGACGATTTTCGTGTGCTATTGCACACCATTTTTTGGGTGATCGGGATTTCGACGTCAAAAATTCCAAATTTGCTCGTGGACGTCCGTCAAGACGTTGTCTATGCATACGGTTGGCCATCACAGGTTTTCTTGGCCGTTTGGAAGGTCAAACGAGCCCCGGAGCGAGCATACGCCTCATTTTGACGATTTTTGTGTGCTATTGCACACCATTTTTTGGGTGATCGGGATTCCGACGTCAAAAATGCCAAATTTGTTCGTGGACGTCTGTCAAGACGTTGTCTATGCATACGGTTGGCCATCACGGGTTTTCTGGGCCATTTGGAAGGTCAAACGAGCCCCGGCGCGAGCATACGCCTCATTTTGACGATTTTCGTGTGCTATTGCACACCATTTTTTGGGTGATCGGGATTCCGACGTCAAAAATGCCAAATTTGTTCGTGGACGTCCGTCAAGATGTTGTCTATGCATACGGTTGGCCATCACGGGTTTTCTGGGCCGTTTGGAAGGTCAAACGAGCCCCGGAGCGAGCATACGCCTCATTTTGATGATTTTCGTGTGCTATTGCACACCATTTTTTGGGTGATCAGGATTCCGACGTCAAAAATGCCAAATTTGTTCGTGGACGTTCGTCAAGACGTTGTCTATGCATACGGTTGGCCATCACGGGTTTTCTGGGCCATTTGGAAGGTCAAACGAGCCCCGGAGGGAGCATACGCCTCATTTTGACGATTTTCGTGTGCTATTGCACACCATTTTTTGGGTGATTGGGATTCCAACGTCAAAAATGCCAAATTTGTTCGTGGACGTTCGTCAAGACGTTGTCTATGCATACGGTTGGCCATCACGGGTTTTCTGGGCCATTTGGAAGGTCAAACGAGCCCCGGAGCGAGCATACGCCTCATTTTGACGATTTTCGTGTGCTATTGAACACCATTTTTTGGGTGATCAGGATTCCGACGTCAAAAATGCCAAATTTGCTCGTGGACGTTCGTCAAGATGTTGTCTATGCATACGGTTGGCCATCACGGGTTTTCTGGGCCGTTTGGAAGGTCAAACGAGCCCCGGAGCGAGCATACGCCTCATTTTGACGATTTTCGTGTGCTATTGCACACCATTTTTTGGGTGATCGGGATTCCGACGTCAAAAATGCCAAATTTGTTCGTGGACGTCCGTCAAGAAGTTGTCTATGCATACGGTTGGCCATCACGGGTTTTCTGGGCCGTTTGGAAGGTCAAACGAGCCCCGGAACGAGCATACGCCTCATTTTGACGATTTTCGTGTGCTATTGCACACCATTTTTTGGGTGATCGGTATTCCGACGTCAAAAATGCCAAATTTGTTCGTGGACGTCCGTCAAGACGTTGTCTATGCATACGGTTGGCCATCACGGGTTTTCTGGGCCATTTGGAAGGTCAAACGAGCCCCGGAGCGAGCATACGCCTCATTTTGACGATTTTCGTGTGCTATTGCACACCATTTTTTGGGTGATCAGGATTCCGACGTCAAAAATGCCAAATTTGTTCGTGGACGTCCGTCAAGACGTTGTCTATGCATACGGTTGGCCATCACGGGTTTTCTGGGCCGTTTGGAAGGTCAAACGAGCATGAGAGCGAGCATACGCCTCATTTTGACGATTTTCGTGTGCTATTGCACACCATTTTTTGGGTGATCGGGATTCCGACGTCAAAAATGCCAAATTTGTTCGTGGACGTTCGTCAAGACGTTGTCTATGCATACGGTTGGCCATCACGGGTTTTCTGGGCCATTTGGAAGGTTAAACGAGCCCCGGAGCGAGCATACGCCTCATTTTGACGATTTTCGTGTGCTATTGCACACCATTTTTTGGGTGATCAGGATTCCAACGTCAAAAATGCTAAATTTGCTCGTGGACGTCTGTCAAGACGTTGTCTATGCATACGGTTGGCCATCACGGGTTTTGTGGGCCGTTCGGAAGGTCAAACGAGCCCCGGAGCGAGCATACGCCTCATTTTGACGATTTTCGTGTGCTATTGCACACCATTTTTTGGGTGATCGGGATTCCGACGTCAAAAATGCCAAATTTGTTCGTGGACGTCCGTCAAGACGTTGTCTATGCATACGATTGGTCATCACGGGTTTTCTGGGCCGTTTGGAAGGTCAAACGAGCCCCGGAGCGAGCATACGCCTCAATTTGACGATTTTCGTGTGCTATTGCACACCATTTTTTGGGTGATCAGGATTCCGACGTCAAAAATGCCAAATTTGCCCGTGGACGTCCGTCAAGACGTTGTCTATGCATACGGTTGGCCATCACGAGTTTTCTGGGCCGTTTGGAAGGTCAAACGAGCCCCGGAGCGAGCATACGCCTCATTTTGATGATTTTCGTGTGCTATTGCACACCATTTTTTGGGTGATCGGGATTCCGACGTCAAAAATGCCAAATTTGTTCGTGGACGTCTGTCAAGACGTTGTCTATGCATACGGATGGCCATCACGGGTTTTCTGGGCCGTTTGGAAGGTCAAACGAGCCCCGGAGCGAGCATATGCCTCATTTTGACGATTTTCGTGTGCTATTGCACACCATTTTTTGGGTGATCGGTATTCCGACGTCAAAAATGCCAAATTTGTTCGTGGACGTCCGTCAAGACGTTGTCTATGCATACGGTTAGCCATCACGGGTTTTCTGGGCCGTTTGGAAGGTCAAACGAGCCCCGGAGCGAGCATACGCCTCATTTTGACGATTTTCGTGTGCTATTGCACACCATTTTTTGGGTGATCGGGATTCCGACGTCAAAAATGCCAAATTTGTTCGTGGACGTTCGTCAAGACGTTGTCTATGCATACGGTTGGCCATCACGGGTTTTCTATGCCATTTGGAAGGTCAAACGAGCCCCGGAGCGAGCATACGCCTCATTTTGATGATTTTCGTGTGCTATTGCACACCATTTTTTGGGTGATAAGGATTCCAACGTCAAAATTGCCAAATTTGCTCGTGGACGTCCGTCAAGACGTTGTCTATGAATACGGTTGGCCATCACGGGTTTTCTGGGCCGTTTGGAAGGTCAAACGAGCCCTGGAGCGAGCATACGCCTCATTTTGACGATTTTCGTGTGTTATTGCACACCATTTTTTGGGTGATCGGGATTCCGACGTCAAAAATGCCAAATTTGTTCGTGGACGTCCGTCAAGACGTTGTCTATGCATACGGTTGGTCATCACGGGTTTTCTGGGCCGTTTGGAAGGTCAAACGAGCCCCGGAGCGAGCATACGCCTCATTTTGACGATTTTCGTGTGCTATTGCACACCATTTTTTGGGTGATCGGGATTCCGACGTCAAAAATACCAAATTTGTTCGTGGACGTCCGTCAAGACGTTGTCTATGCATACGGTTGGCCATCACGGGTTTTCTGGGCCATTTGGAAGGTCAAACGAGACCCGGAGGGAGCATACGCCCATTTTGACGATTTTCGTGTGCTATTGCACACCATTTTTTGGGTGATCGGGATTCCGACGTCAAAAATGCCAAATTTGTTCGTGGACGTTCGTCAGGACGTTGTCTATGCATACGGTTGGCCATCACGGGTTTTCTTGGCGATTTGGAAGGTCAAACGAGCCCCGGAGCGAGCATACACCTCATTTTGACGATTTTCGTGTGCTATTGCACACCATTTTTTGGGTGATCAGGATTCCGACGTCAAAAATGCCAAATTTGCTCGTGGACGTCCGTCAAGACGTTGTCTATGCATACGGTTGGCCATCACGGGTTTTCTGGGCCATTTTGAAGGTCAAACGAGCCCCGGAGCGAGCATACGCCTCATTTTGACGATTTTCGTGTGCTATTGCACACCATTTTTTGGGTAATCAAAATTCCGACGTCAAAAATGCTAAATTTGCTCGTGGACGTCCGTCAAGACGTTATCTATGCATACGGTTGGCCATCACGGGTTTTCTGGGCCATTTGGAAGGTCAAACAAGCCCCGGAGCAAGCATACGCCTCATTTTGACGATTTTCGTGTGCTATTGCACACCATTTTTTGGGTAATCAAAATTCCGACGTCAAAAATGCTAAATTTGCTCGTGGACGTCCGTCAAGACGTTGTCTATGCATACGGTTGGCCATCACGGGTTTTTTGGGCCATTTTGAAGGTCAAACGAGCCCCGGAGCGAGCATACGCCTCATTTTGACGATTTTCGTGTGCTATTGCACACCATTTTTTGGGTGATCGGGATTCCGACGTCAAAAATGCCAAATTTGTTCGTGGACGTCCGTCAAGATGTTGTCTATGCATACGGTTGGCCATCACGGGTTTTCTGGGCCATTTGGAAGGTCAAACGAGCCTCGGAGCGAGCATACGCCTCATTTTGACGATTTTCGTGTGCTATTGCACACCATTTTTTGGGTGATCAGGATTCCGACGTCAAAAATGCCAAATTTGCTCGTGGACGTCCGTCAAGATGTTGTCTATGCATACGGTTGGCCATCACGGGTTTTCTGGGCCGTTTGGAAGGTCAAACAAGCCCCGGAGCGAGCATACGCCTCATTTTGACGATTTTCGTGTGCTATTGCACACCATTTTTTGGGTGATTGGGATTCCGATGTCAAAAATGCCAAATTTGTTCATGGACGTCCGTCAAGACGTTGTCTATGCATACGGTTGGCCATCACGGGTTTTCTAGGCCATTTGGAAGGTCAAACGAGCCCCAGAGCGAGCATACGCCTCATTTTGACGATTTTCGTGTGCTAATGCACACCATTTTTTGGGTGATCGGGATTCCGACGTCAAAAATGCCAAATTTGTTTGTGGATGTTCGTCAAGACATTGTCTATGCATACGGTTGGCCATCACGGGTTTTCTGGGCCATTTGGAAGGTCAAACGAGCCCCAGAGCGAGCATACGCCTCATTTTGACAATTTTCGTGTGCTATTGCACACCATTTTTTGGGTGATCAGGATTCCGACGTCAAAAATGCCAAATTTGCTCGTGGACGTCCGTCAAGACGTTTTCTATGCATACGGTTGGCCATCACGGGTTTTCTGGGCCGTTTGGAAGGTCAAACGAGCCCCGGAGCGAGCATACGCCTCATTTTGACAATTTTCGTGTGCTATTGCACACCATTTTTTGGGTGATCGGAATTCCGACGTCAAAAATGCCAAATTTGTTCGTGGACGTCCGTCAAGACGTTGTCTATGCATACGGTTGGCCATCACGGGTTTTCTGGGCCGTTTGGAAGGTCAAACGAGCCCCGGAGCCAGCATACGCCTCATTTTGACGATTTTCGTGTGCTATTGCACACCATTTTTTGGGTGATCGGGATTCCGACGTCAAAAATGCCAAATTTGTTCGTGGACGTTCGTCAAGACGTTGTCTATGCATACGGTTGGCCATCACGGGTTTTCTGGGCCATTTGGAAGGTCAAACGAGCCCTGGAGCGAGCATACGCCTCATTTTGACGATTTTCGTGTGCTATTGCACACCATTTTTTGGGTGATCAGGATTCCGATGTCAAAAATGCCAAATTTGCTCGTGGACGTCCGTCAAGACGTTGTCTATGCATACGGTTGGCCATCACGGGTTTTCTGGGCCGTTTGGAAGGTCAAACGAGCCCCGGAGCGAGCATACGCCTCATTTTGACGATTTTCGTTTGCTATTGCACACCATTTTTTGGGTGATCGGGATTCCGACGTCAAAAATGCCAAATTTGTTCGTGGACGTCCGTCAAGACGTTGTCTATGCATACGGTTGGCCATCACGGGTTTTCTGGGCCGTTTGGAAGGTCAAACGAGCCCCGGAGCGAGCATACGCCTCATTTTGACGATTTTCGTGTGCTATTGCACACCATTTTTTGGGTGATCGGGATTCCGACGTCAAAAATGCAAAATTTGTTCGTGGACGTCCGTCAAGACGTTGTCTATGCAAACGGTTGGCCATCACGGGTTTTCTGGGCCATTTGGAAGGTCAAACGAGCCCCGGAGGGAGCATACGCCTCATTTTGACGATTTTCGTGTGCTATTGCACACCATTTTTTGGGTGATCGTGATTCCGACGTTAAAAATGCCAAATTTGTTCGTGGACGTCCGTCAAGACGTTGTCTATGCATACGGTTGGCCATCACGGGTTTTCTGGGCCATTTGGAAGGTCAAACGAGCCCCGGAGCGAGCATACGCCTCATTTTGACGATTTTCGTGTGCTATTGCACACCATTTTTTGGGTGATCCGGATTCCGACGTCAAAAATGCCAAATTTGCTCCTGGACGTCCGTCAAGACGTTGTCTATGCATACGGTTGGCCATCACGGGTTTTCTGGGCCATTTGGAAGGTCAAACGAGCCCCGGAGCGAGCATACGCCTCATTTTGACGATTTTCGTGTGCTATTGCACACCATTTTTTGGGTGATCGGGATTCCGACGTCAAAAATGCCAAATTTGTTCGTGGACATCCGTCAAGACGTTGTCTATGCATACGGTTGGCCATCACGGGTTTTCTGGGCCATTTGGAAGGTCAAACGAGCCCCGGAGCGAGCATACGCCTCAATTTGACGATTTTCGTGTGCTATTGCACACCATTTTTTGGGTGATCAGGATTCCGACGTCAAAAATGCCAAATTTGCTCGTGGACGTCCGTCAAGACGTTGTCTATGCATACGGTTGGCCATCACGGGTTTTCTGGGCCGTTTGGAAGGTCAAACGAGCCCCGGAGCGAGCATACGCCTCATTTTGACGATTTTCGTGTGCTATTGCACACCATTTTTTGGGTGATCGGGATTCCGATGTCAAAAATGCCAAATTTATTCGTGGACGTCCGTCAAGACGTTGTCTATGCATACGGTTGGCCATCACGGGTTTTCTGGGCCGTTTGGAAGGTCAAACGAGCCCCGAAGCGAGCATACGCCTCATTTTGACGATTTTCGTGTGCTATTGCACACCATTTTTTGGGTGATCGGGATTCCGACGTCAAAAATGCCAAATTTGCTCGTGGACGTCCGTCAAGACATTGTCTATGCATACGGTTGGCCATCATGGGTTTTCTGGGCCATTTGGAAGGTCAAACGAGCCCCGGAGCGAGCATACGCCTCATTTTCATGATTTTCGTGTGCTATTGCACACCATTTTTTGGGTGATCGAGATTCCGACGTCAAAAATGCCAAATTTGTTCATGGACGTCCGTTAAGACGTTGTCTATGCATACGGTTGGCCATCACGTGTTTTCTGGGCCATTTGGAAGGTCAAACGAGCCCCGGAGCGAGCATACGCCTCATTTTGACGATTTTCGTGTGCTATTGCACACCATTTTTTGGGTGATCAGGATTCCGACGTCAAAAATGCCAAATTTGTTCGTGGACGTCCGTCAAGACGTTGTCTATGCATATGGTTGGCCATTACGGGTTTTCTGGGCCGTTTGGAAGGTCAAACGAGCCCCGGAGCGAGCATACGCCTAATTTTGACGATTTTCGTGTGCTATTGCACACCATTTTTTGGGTGATTGGGATTCCGATGTCAAAAATGCCAAATTTGTTCGTGCACGTCCGTCAAGACGTTTTCTATGCATACGGTTGGCCATCACGGGTTTTCTGGGCCATTTGGAAGGTCAAACGAGCCCCGGAGCGAGCATACGCCTCATTTTGACGATTTTCGTGTGCTATTGCACACCATTTTTTGGGTGATCAGGATTCCGACGTCAAAAATGACAAATTTGTTCGTGGACGTCCGTCAAGACGTTGTCTATGCATACGGTTGGCCATAACGGGTTTTCTGGGCTGTTTGGAAGGTCAAACGAGCCCCGGAGCGAGCATACTCCTCATTTTGACGATTTTCGTGTGCTATTGCACACCATTTTTTGGGTGATCGGGATTCCGACGTCAAAAATGCCAAATTTGTTCGTGGACGTTCGTCAAGACGTTGTCTATGCATACGGTTGGCCATCACGGGTTTTCTGGGCCATTTGGAAGGTCAAACGAGCCCCGGAGCGAGCATACGCCTCATTTTGACGATTTTCGTGTGCTATTGCACACCATTTTTTGGGTGATCAGGATTCCAACGTCAAAAATGCCAAATTTGCTCGTGGACGTCCGTCAAGACGTTGTCTATGCATACGGTTGGACATCACGGGTTTTCTGGGCCGTTTGGAAGGTCAAACGAGCCCCGGAGCGAGCATACGCCTCATTTTGATGATTTTCGTGTGCTATTGCACACCATTTTTTGGGTGATCGGGATTCCGACGTCAAAAATGCCAAATTTGTTCGTGGACGTCCGTCAAGATGTTGTCTATGCATACGGTTGGTCATCACGGGTTTTCTGGGCCGTTTGGAAGGTCAAACGAGCCCAGAGCGAGCATACGCCTCATTTTGACGATTTTCGTGTGCTATTGCACACCATTTTTTGGGTGATCGGGATTCCGACGTCAAAAATGCCAAATTTGTTCGTAAACGTCCGTCAAGACGTTGTCTATGCATACGGTTGGCCATCACGGGTTTTCTGGGCCATTTGGAAGGTCAATCGAGCCCCGGAGGAAGCATACGCCCATTTTGACGCTTTTCGTGTGCTATTGCACACCATTTTTTGGGTGATCGGGATTCCGACGTCAAAAATGCCAAATTTGTTTGTGGACGTTCGTAAAGATGTTGTCTATGCATACGGTTGGCCATCACGGGTTTTCTGGGCCATTTGGAAGGTCAAACGAGCCCCGGAGCGAGCATACACCTCATTTTGACGATTTTTGTGTGCTATTGCACACCATTTTTTGGGTAATCAGGATTCCAACGTCAAAAATGCCAAATTTGCTCGTGGACGTCCATCAAGACGTTGTCTATGCATACGGTTGGCCATCACGGGTTTTCTGGGCCATTTGGAAGGTCAAACGAGCCCCGGAGCGAGCATACGCCTCATTTTGACGATTTTCGTGTGCTATTGCACACCATTTTTTGGGTGATCAGGATTCCGACGTCAAAAATGCCAAATTTGCTCGTGGACGTCCGTCAAGACGTTGTCTATGCATACGGTTGGCCATCACGGGTTTTCTGGGCCGTTTGGAAGGTCAAACGAGCCCCGGAGCGAGCATACGCCTCATTTTGACGATTTTCGTGTGCTATTGCACACCATTTTTTGGGTGATTGGGATTCCGACGTCAAAAATGCCAAATTTGTTCGTGGACGTCCGTCAAGACGATGTCTATGCATACGGTTGGGCATCACGGGTTTTCTGGGCCGTTTGGAAGGTCAAACGAGCCCCGGAGCGAGCATACGCCTCATTTTGACGATTTTCGTGTGCTATTGCACACCATTTTTTGGGTGATCGGGATTCCGACGTCAAAAATGCCAAATTTGTTCGTGGACGTCCGTCAAGACGTTGTCTATGCATAAGGTTGGCCATCACGGGTTTTCTGGGCCATTTGGAAGGTCAAACGAGCCCCGGAGCGAGCATACGCCTCATTTTGACGATTTTCGTGTGCTATTGCACACCATTTTTTGGGTGATCGGGATTCCGACGTCAAAAATGCCAAATTTGTTCGTGGACGTCCGTCAAGACGTTGTCTATGCATACGGTTGGCCATCACGGGTTTTCTGGGCCATTTGGAAGGTCAAACGAGCCCCGGAGCGAGCATACGCCTCATTTTGACGATTTTCGTGTGCTATTGCACACCATTTTTTGGGTGATCAGGATTCCGACGTCAAAAATGCCAAATTTGCTCGTGGACGTCCGTCAAGACGTTGTCTATGCATACGGTTGGCCATCACGGGTTTTCTGGGCCGTTTGGAAGGTCAAACGAGCCCCGGAGCGAGCATACGCCCCATTTTGACGATTTTCGTGTGCTATTGCACACCATTTTTTGGGTGATTGGGATTCCGACGTCAAAAATGCCAAATTTGTTCGTGGACGTCCGTCAAGACGTTGTCTATGCATACGGTTGGCCATCACGGGTTTTCTGGGCCATTTGGAAGGTCAAACGAGCCCCGGAGCGAGCATACGCCTCATTTTGACGATTTTCGTGTGCTATTGCACACCATTTTTTGGGTGATCAGGATTCCGACATCAAAAATGCCAAATTTGCTCGTGGACGTCCGTCAAGACGTTGTCTATGCATACGGTTGGCCATCACGGGTTTTCTGGGCCATTTTGAAGGTCAAACGAGCCCCGGAGCGAGCATACGTCTCATTTTGATGATTTTCGTGTGCTATTGCACACCATTTTTTGGGTGATCGGGATTCCAACGTCAAAAATGCCAAATTTGTTCGTGGACGTCCATCAAGACGTTGTCTATGCATACGGTTGGCCATCACGGGTTTTCTGGGCCATTTGGATGGTCAAACGAGCCCCGGAGGGGGCATACGCCTCATTTTGACGATTTTCGTGTGCTATTGCACACCATTTTTTGGGTGATCGGGATTCCGACGTCAAAAATGCCAAATTTGTTCGTGGACGTTCGTCAAGACGTTGTCTATGCATACGGTTGGCCATCACGGGTTTTCTGGGCCATTTGGAAGGTCAAACGAGCCCCGGAGCGAGCATACGCCTCATTTTGACGATTTTCGTGTGCTATTGCACACCATTTTTTGGGTAATCAGGATTCCGACGTCAAAAATGCCAAATTTGCTCGTGGACGTCCGTCAAGACGTTGTCTATGCATACGGTTGGCCATCACGGGTTTTCTGAGCCATTTGGAAGGTCAAACGAGCCCCGGAGCGAGCATACGCCTCATTTTGACGATTTTCGTGTGCTATTGCACACCATTTTTTGGGTGATCGGGATTCCGACGTCAAAAATGCAAAATTTGTTCGTGGACGTCCGTCAAGACGTTGTCTATGCATACGGTTGGCCATCACGGGTTTTCTGGGCCATTTGGAAGGTCAAACGAGCCTCGGAGCGAGCATACGCCTCATTTTGACGATTTTCGTGTGCTATTGCACACCATTTTTTGGGTGATCAGGATTCCGACGTCAAAAATGCCAAATTTGCTCGTGGACGTCCGTCAAGACGTTGTCTATGCATACGGTTGGCCATCACAGGTTTTCTGGGCCATTTGGAAGGTCAAACGAGCCCCGGAGCGAGCATACGCCTCATTTTGACGATTTTTGTGTTCTATTGCACACCATTTTTTGGGTGATCGGGATTCCGACGTCAAAAATGCCAAATTTGTTCGTGGACGTTCATCAAGACGTTGTCTATGCATACGGTTGGCCATCAGGGGTTTTCTGGGCCATTTGGAAGGTAAAACGAGCCCCGGAGCGAGCATACGCCTCATTTTGACGACTTTCGTGTGCTATTGCACACCATTTTTTGGGTGATCAGGATTCCGACGTCAAAAATGCCAAATTTGTTCATGGACGTCCGTCAAGACGTTGTCTATGCATACGGTTGGCCATCACGGGTTTTCTGGGCCATTTGGAAGGTCAAACGAGCCCCGGAGCGAGCATACGCCTTATTTTGACGATTTTCGTGTGCTATTGCACACCATTTTTTGGGTGATCGGGATTCCGACGTCAAAAATGCCAAATTTGTTCGTGGACGTTCATCAAGATGTTGTCTATGCATACGGTTGGCCATCACAGGTTTTCTGGGCCATTTGGAAGGTAAAACGAGCCCCGGAGCGAGCATACGCCTCATTTTGACGACTTTCGTGTGCTATTGCACACCATTTTTTGGGTGATCAGGATTCCGACGTCAAAAATGCCAAATTTGCTCGTGGACGTCCGTCAAGACGTTGTCTATGCATACGGTTGGCCATCACGGGTTTTCTGGGCCATTTGGAAGGTCAAACGAGCCCCAGAGCGAGCATACGCCTCATTTTGACGATTTTCGTGTGCTATTGCACACCATTTTTTGGGTGATCGGGATTCCGACGTCAAAAATGCCAAATTTGTTCGTGGACATCCGTCAAGACAATGTCTATGCATACGGTTGGCCATCACGGGTTTTCTGGGCCATTTGGAAGGTCAAACGAGCCCCGGAGCGAGCATACGCCTCATTTTGACGATTTTCGTGTGCTATTGCACACCATTTTTTTGGTGATCAGGATATCGACGTCAAAATGCCAAATTTGTTTGTGGACGTCCGTCAAGACGTTGTCTATGCATACGGTTGGCCATCACGAGTTTTCTGGGCCGTTTGGAAGGTCAAACGAGCCCCGGAGCGAGCATACGCCTCATTTTGACGATTTTCGTGTGCTATTGCACACCATTTTTTGGGTGATTGGGATTCCGATGTCAAAAATGCCAAATTTGTTCGTGGACGTCCGTCAATACGTTGTCTATGCATACCGTTGGCCATCACGGGTTTTCTGGGCCGTTTGGAAGGTCAAACGACCCCCGGAGCGAGCATACGCCTCATTTTGACGATTTTCGTGTGCTATTGCACACCATTTTTTGGGTGATCGGGATTCCGACGTCAAAAATGCCAAATTTGTTCGTGGACGTCCGTCAAGACGTTGTCTATGCATACGGTTGGCCATCACGGGTTTTCTGGGCCATTTGGAAGGTCAAACGAGCCCCGGAGCGAGCATACGCCTCATTTTGACGATTTTCGTGTGCTATTGCACACCATTTTTTGGGTGATCAGGATTCCGACGTCAAAAATGCCAAATTTGTTCATGGACGTCCGTCAAGACGTTGTCTATGCATACGGTTGGCCATCACGGGTTTTCTGGGCCGTTTGGAAGGTCAAACGAGCCCCGGAGCGAGCATACGCCTCATTTTGATGATTTTCGTGTGCTATTACACACCATTTTTTGGGTGATCGGGATTTCGACGTCAAAAATGCCAAATTTTTTCGTGGACGTCCGTCAAGACGTTGTCTATGCATACGGTTGGCCATCACGGGTTTTCTGGGCCGTTTGGAAGGTCAAACGAGCCCCGGAGCGAGCATACGCCTCATTTTGACGATTTTCGTGTGCTATTGCACACCATTTTTTGGGTGATCGGGATTCCGACGTCAAAAATGCCAAATTTGTTCGTGGACGTCCGTCAAGACGTTGTCTATGCATACGGTTGGCCATCACGGGTTTTCTGGGCCTTTTGGAAGGTCAAACGAGCCCCGGAGCGAGCATACGCCTCATTTTGACGATTTTCGTGTGCTATTGCACACCATTTTTTGGGTGATCGGGATTCCGACGTCAAAAATGCCAAATTTGTTCGTCAAGACGTTTTCTATGCATACGGTTGGCCATCACGGGTTTTCTGGGCCATTTGGAAGGTCAAACGAGCCCCGGAGCGAGCATACGCCTCATTTTGTCGATTTTAGTGTGCTATTGCACACCATTTTTTGGGTGATCAGGATTCTGACGTCAAAATGCCAAATTTGCTCGTGGACGTCCGTCAAGACGTTGTCTATGCATACGGTTGGCCATCACGAGTTTTCTGGGCCGTTTGGAAGGTCAAACGAGACCCGGAGCGAGCATACGCCTCATTTTGATGATTTTCGTGTGCTATTGCACACCATTTTTTGGGTGATCAGGATTCCGACGTCAAAATGCCAAATTTGTTCGTGGACGTCCGTCAAGACGTTGTCTATGCATACGGTTGGCCATCACGAGTTTTCTGGGCCGTTTGGAAGGTCAAACGAGCCCCGGAGCGAGCATACGCCTCATTTTGACGATTTTCGTGTGCTATTGCACACCATTTTTTGGGTGATCGGGATTCCGACGTCAAAAATGCCAAATTTGTTCGTGGACGTCCGTCAAGACGTTGTCTATGCATACGGTTGGCCATCACGGGTTTTCTGGGCCATTTGGAAGGTCAAACGAGCCCCGGAGCGAGCATACGCCTCATTTTGTCGATTTTAGTGTGCTATTGCACACCACTTTTTGGGTGATCAGGATTCCGACGTCAAAATGCCAAATTTGTTCGTGGACGTCCGTCAAGACGTTGTCTATGCATACGGTTGGCCATCACGAGTTTTCTGGGCCGTTTGGAAGGTCAAACAAGCCCCGGAGCGAGCATACGCCTCATTTTGACGATTTTCGTGTGCTATTGCACACCATTTTTTGGGTGATCAGGATTCCGACGTCAAAATGCCAAATTTGTTCGTGGACGTCCGTCAAGACGTTGTCTATGCATACGGTTGGCCATCACGAGTTTTCTGGGCCGTTTGGAAGGTCAAACGAGCCCCGGAGCGAGCATACGCCTCATTTTGACGATTTTCGTGTGCTATTGCACACCATTTTTTGGGTGATCGGGATTCCGACGTCAAAAATGCCAAATTTGTTCGTGGACGTTCGTCAAGACGTTGTCTGTGCATACGGTTGGCCATCACGGGTTTTCTGGGCCATTTGGAAGGTCAAACGAGCCCCGGAGAGAGCATACGCCTCATTTTGACGATTTTCGTGTGCTATTGCACACCATTTTTTGGGTGATTAGGATTCTGACGTCAAAAATGCCAAATTTGCTCGTGGACGTCCGTCAAGACGTTGTCTATGCATACGGTTGGCCATCACGGGTTTTCTGGGCCGTTTGGAAGGTCAAACGAGCCCCGAAGCGAGCATACGCCTCATTTTGACGATTTTCGTGTGCTATTGCACACCATTTTTTGGGTGATCGGGATTCCGACGTCAAAAATGCCAAATTTGTTCGTGGACGTCCGTCAAGATGTTGTCTATGCATACGGTTGGCCATCACGGGTTTTCTGTGCCATTTGGAAGGTCAAACGAGCCCCGGAGGGAGCATACGCCTCATTTTGACGATTTTCGTGTGCTATTGCACACCATTTTTTGGGTGATCGGGATTCCGACGTCAAAAATGCCAAATTTGCTCGTGGACGTCCGTCAAGACGTTGTCTATGCAGACGGTTGGCCATCACGGGTTTTCTGGGCCGTTTGGAAGGTCAAACGAGCCCCGGAGCGAGCATACGCCTCATTTTGACGATTTTCGTGTGCTATTGCACACCATTTTTTGGGTGATCGGGATTCCGACGTCAAAAATGCCAAATTTGTTCGTGGACATCCGTCAAGACGTTGTCTATGCATACGGTTGGCCATCACAGGTTTTCTTGGCCGTTTGGAAGGTCAAACGAGCCCCGGAGGGAGCATACGCCTCATTTTGACGATTTTCGTGTGCTATTGCACACCATTTTTTGGGTGATCAGGATTCCGACGTCAAAAATGCCAAATTTGTTCGTGGACGTCCGTCAAGACGTTGTCTATGCATACGGTTGGCCATCACGGGTTTTCTGGGCCGTTTGGAAGGTCAAACGAGCCCCGGAGCGAGCATACGCCTCATTTTGACGATTTTCGTGTGCTATTGCACACCATTTTTTGGGTGATCCGGATTCCGACGTCAAAAATGCCAAATTTGCTCGTGGACGTCCGTCAAGACGTTGTCTATGCATACGGTTGGCCATCACGGGTTTTCTGGGCCGTTTGGAAGGTCAAACGAGCCCCGGAGCGAGCATACGCCTCATTTTGACGATTTTCGTGTGCTATTGCACACCATTTTTTGGGTGATCGGGATTCCGACGTCAAAAATGCCAAATTTGTTCGTGGACGTTCGTCAAGACGTTGTCTATGCATACGGTTGGCCATCACGGGTTTTCTGGGCCGTTTGGAAGGTCAAACGAGCCCTGGAGCGAGCATACGCCTCATTTTGACGATTTTCGTGTGCTATTGCACACCATTTTTTGGGTGATCGGGATTCCGACGTCAAAAATGCCAAATTTGCTCGTGGACGTCCGTCAAGACGTTGTCTATGCATACGGTTGGCCATCACGGGTTTTCAGGGCCATTTGGAAGGTCAAACGAGCCCCGGAGCGAGCATACGCCTCATTTTGACGATTTTCGTGTGCTATTGCACACCATTTTTTGGGTGATCAGGATTCCGACGTCAAAAATGCCAAATTTGCTCGTGGACGTCCATCAAGACGTTGTCTATGCATACGGTTGGCCATCACGGGTTTTCTGGGCCGTTTGGAAGGTCAAACGAGCCCCGGAGCGAGCATACGCCTCATTTTGACGATTTTCGTGTGCTATTGCACACCATTTTTTGGGTGATCAGGATTCCGACGTCAAAAATGCCAAATTTGTTCGTGGACGTCTGTCAAGACGTTGTCTATGCATACGGTTGGCCATCACGGGTTTTCTGGGCCATTTGGAAGGTCAAACGAGCCCCGGAGCGAGCATACGCCTCATTTTGATGATTTTCGTGTGCTATTGCACACCATTTTTTGGGTGATCGGGATTCTGACATCAAAAATGCCAAATTTGTTCGTCAAGACGTTGTCTATGTATACGGTTGGCCATCACGGGTTTTCTGGGCCATTTGGAAGGTCAAACGAGCCCCGGAGCGAGCATACGCCTCATTTTGACGATTTTCGTGTGCTATTGCACACCATTTTTTGGGTGATCAGGATTCCGACGTCAAAAATGCCAAATTTGCTCGTGGACGTCCGTCAAGACGTTGTCTATGCATACGGTTGGCCATCACTGGTTTTCTGGGCCGTTTGGAAGGTCAAACGAGCCCCGGAGCGAGCATACGCCTCATTTTGACGATTTTTGTGTGCTATTGCGCACCATTTTTTGGGTGATCGGGATTCCGACGTTAAAAATGCCAAATTTGCTCGTGGACGTCCGTCAAGACGTTGTCTATGCATACGCTTGGCCATCACGGGTTTTCTGGGCCATTTGGAAGGTCAAACGAGCCCCGGAGCGAGCATACGCCTCATTTTGACGATTTTCGTGTGCTATTGCACACCATTTTTTGGGTGATCGGGATTCCGACGTCAAAAATGCCAAATTTGTTCGTGGACGTCCGTCAAGACGTTGTCTATGCATACGGTTGGCCATCACGGGTTTTCTTGGCCGTTTGGAAGGTCAAACGAGCCCCGGAGCGAGCATACGCCTCATTTTGACGATTTTCGTTTGCTATTGCACACCATTTTTTGGGTGATCGGGATTCCGACGTCAAAAATGCCAAATTTGTTCGTGGACGTCCGTCAAGACGTTGTCTATGCATACGGTTGGCCATCACGGGTTTTCTGGGCCATTTGGAAGGTCAAACGAGCCCCGGAGCGAGCATACGCCTCATTTTGACGATTTTCGTGTGCTATTGCACACCATTTTTTGGGTGATCAGGATTCCGACGTCAAAAATGCCAAATTTGCTCGTGGACGTCCGTCAAGACGTTGTCTATGCATACGGTTGGCCATCACGGGTTTTCTGGGCCGTTTGGAAGGTCAAACGAGCCCCGGAGCGAGCATACGCCTCATTTTGACGATTTTCGTGTGCTATTGCACACCATTTTTTGGGTGATCAGGATTCCGACGTCAAAAATGCCAAATTTGTTCGTGGACGTCCGTCAAGATGTTGTCTATGCATACGGTTGGCCATCACGGGTTTTCTGGGCCGTTTGGAAGGTCAAACGAGCCCCGGAGCGAGCATACGCCTTATTTTGACGATTTTCGTGTGCTATTGCACACCATTTTTTGGGTGATCGGGATTCCGACGTCAAAAATGCCAAATTTGTTCGTGGACGTTCGTCAAGACGTTGTCTATGCATACGGTTGGCCATCACGGGTTTTCTGGGCCATTTGGAAGGTAAAACGAGCCCCGGAGCGAGCATACGCCTCATTTTGACGATTTTCGTGTGCTATTGCACACCATTTTTTGGGTGATCGTGATTCCGACGTCAAAAATGCCAAATTTGTTCGTGGACGTTCGTCAAGACGTTGTCTATGCATACGGTTGGCCATCACGGGTTTTCTGGGCCATTTGGAAGGTCAAACGAGCCCCCAGAGCGAGCATACGCCTCATTTTGACGATTTTCGGGTGCTATTGCACACCATTTTTTGGGTGATCAGGATTCCGACGTCAAAAATGCCAAATTTGTTCGTGGACGTCCGTCAAGACATTGTCTATGCATACGGTTGGCCATCACGGGTTTTCTGGGCCTTTTGGAAGGTCAAACGAGCCCCGGAGCGAGCATACGCCTCATTTCGACGATTTTCGTGTGCTATTGCACACCATTTTTGGGTGATCGGGATTCCGACGTCAAAAATGCCAAATTTGTTCGTGGACGTTCGTCAAGATGTTGTCTATGCATACGGTTGGCCATCACGGGTTTTCTGGGCCATTTGGAAGGTGAAACGAGCCCCGGACCGAGCATACGCCTCATTTTGACGATTTTCGTGTGCTATTGCACACCATTTTTTGGGTGATCAGGATTCCGACGTCAAAAATGCCAAATTTGCTCGTGGACGTCCGTCAAGACGTTGTCTATGCATACGGTTGGCCATCACGGGTTTTCTGGGCCGTTTGGAAGGTCAAACGAGCCCCGGAGCGAGCATACGCCTCATTTTGACGATTTTCGTGTGCTATTGCACACCATTTTTTGGGTGATCGGGATTCCGACGTCAAAAATGCCAAATTTGTTCGTGGACGTCCGTCAAGACGTTGTCTATGCATACGGTTGGCCATCACGGGTTTTCTGGGCCATTTGGAAGGTCAAACGAGCCCCGGATCGAGCATACGCCTCATTTTGATGATTTTCGTGTGCTATTGCACACCATTTTTTGGGTGATCGGGATTCCGACGTCAAAAATGCCAAATTTGCTCGTGGACGTTCGTCAAGACGTTGTCTATGCATACGGTTGGCCATCACGGGTTTTCTGGGCCGTTTGGAAGGTCAAACGAGCCCCGGAGCGAGCATACGCCTCATTTTGACGATTTTCGGGTGCTATTGCACACTATTTTTTGGGTGATCAGGATTCCGACGTCAAAAATGCCAAATTTGCTCGTGGGCGTTCGTCAAGACGTTGTCTATGCATACGGTTGGCCATCACGGGTTTTCTGGGCCGTTTGGAAGGTCAAACGAGCCCCGGAGCGAGCATACGCCTCATTTTGACGATTTTCGTGTGCTATTGCACACCATTTTTTGGGTGATCGGGATTCCGACGTCAAAAATGCCAAATTTGTTCGTGGACGTCCATCAAGACGTTGTCTATGCATACGGTTAGCCATCACAGGTTTTCTGGGCTATTTGGAAGGTCAAACGAGCCCCGGAGCGAGCATACGCCTCATTTTGACGATTTTCGTGTGCTATTGCACACCATTTTTTGGGTGATCGGGATTCCGACAGCAAAAATGCCAAATTTGCTCGTGGACGTCCGTCAAGACGTTGTCTATGCATACGGTTGGCCATCACGGGTTTTCTGGGCCGTTTGGAAGGTCAAACGAGCCCCGGAGCGAGCATACGCCTCATTTTGACGATTTTCGTGTGCTATTGCACACCATTTTTTGGGTGATCGGGATTCCGACGTCAAAAATGCCAAATTTGCTCGTGGACGTCCTTCAAGACGTTGTCTATGCATACGGTTGGCCATCACGGGTTTTCTGGGCCGTTTGGAAGGTCAAACGAGCCCCGGAGCGAGCATACGCCTCATTTTGACGATTTTCGTGTGCTATTGCACACCATTTTTTGGGTGATCAGGATTCCGACGTCAAAAATGCCAAATTTGTTCGTGGACGTCTGTCAAGACGTTGTATATGCATACGGTTGGCCATCACGGGTTTTCTGGGCCGTTTGGAAGGTCAAACGAGCCCCGGAGCGAGCATACGCCTCATTTTGACGATTTTCGTGTGCTATTGCACACCATTTTTTGGGTGATCAGGATTCCGACGTCAAAAATGCCAAATTTGTTCGTGGACGTCTTTCAAGACGTTGTCTATGCATACGGTTGGCCATCACGGGTTTTCTGGGCCATTTGGAAGGTCAAACGAGCCCCGGAGCGAGCATACGCCTCATTTTGATGATTTTCGTGTGCTATTGCACACCATTTTTTGGGTGATCGGGATTCTGACATCAAAAATGCCAAATTTGTTCGTCAAGATGTTGTCTATGCATACGGTTGGCCATCACGGGTTTTCTGGGCCATTTGGAAGGTCAAACGAGCCCCGGAGCGAGCATACGCCTCATTTTGACGATTTTCGTGTGCTATTGCACACCATTTTTTGGGTGATCAGGATTTCGACGTCAAAAATGCCAAATTTGCTCGTGGACGTCCGTCAAGACGTTGTCTATGCATACGGTTGGCCATCACGGGTTTTCTGGGCCGTTTGGAAGGTCAAACGAGCCCCGGAGCGAGCATACGCCTCATTTTGACGATTTTCGTGTGCTATTGCACACCATTTTTTGGGTGATCGGGATTCCGACGTTAAAAATGCCAAATTTGCTCGTGGACGTCCGTCAATACGTTGTCTATGCATACGCTTGGCCATCACGGGTTTTCTGGGCCATTTGGAAGGTCAAACGAGCCCCGGAGCGAGCATACGCCTCATTTTGACGATTTTCGTGTGCTATTGCACACCATTTTTTGGGTGATCGGGATTCCGACGTCAAAAATGCCAAATTTGTTCGTGGACGTCCGTCAAGACGTTGTCTATGCATACGGTTGGCCATCACGGGTTTTCTTGGCCGTTTGGAAGGTCAAACGAGCCCCGGAGCGAGCATACGCCTCATTTTGACGATTTTCGTTTGCTATTGCACACCATTTTTTGGGTGATCGGGATTCCGACGTCAAAAATGCCAAATTTGTTCATGGACGTCCGTCAAGACGTTGTCTATGCATACGGTTGGCCATCACGGGTTTTCTGGGCCATTTGGAAGGTCAAACGAGCCCCGGAGCGAGCATACGCCTCATTTTGACGATTTTCGTGTGCTTTTGCACACCATTTTTTGGGTGATCAGGATTCCGACGTCAAAAATGCCAAATTTGTTCGTGGACGTCCGTCAAGACGTTGTCTATGCATACGGTTGGCCATCACGGGTTTTCTGGGCCGTGTGGAAGGTCAAACGAGCCCCGGAGCGAGCATACGCCTCATTTTGACGATTTTCGTGTGCTATTGCACACCATTTTTTGGGTGATCGGGATTCCGACGTCAAAATGCCAAATTTGTTTGTGGACGTCCGTCAAGACGTTGTCTATGCATACGGTTGGCCATCACGGGTTTTCTGGGCCATTTGGAAGGTCAAACGAGCCCCGGAGCGAGCATACGCCTCATTTTGACGATTTTCGTGTGCTATTGCACACCATTTTTTGGGTGATGAGGATTCCGACGTCAAAAATGCCAAATTTGTTCGTGGACGTCCGTCAAGACGTTGTCTATGCATACGGTTGGCCATCACGGGTTTTCTGGGCCATTTGGAAGGTCAAACGAGCCCCGGAGCGAGCATACGCCTCATTTTGACGATTTTCGTTTGCTATTGCACACCATTTTTTGGGTGATGAGGATTCCGACGTCAAAAATACCAAATTTGTTCGTGGACGTCCGTCAAGACGAGGTCTATGCATACGGTTGGCCATCACGGGTTTTCTGGGCCGTTTGGAAGGTCAAACGAGCCCCGGAGCGAGCATACGCCTCATTTTGACGATTTTCGTGTGCTATTGCACACCATTTTTTGGGTGATCAGGATTCCGACGTCAAAAATGCCAAATTTGTTCGTGGACGTCCGTCAAGACGTTTTCTATGCATACGGTTGGCCATCACGGGTTTTCTGGGCCGTTTGGAAGGTCAAACGAGCCCCGGAGCGAGCATACGCCTTATTTTGACGATTTTCGTGTGCTATTGCACACCATTTTTTGGGTGATCGGGATTCCGACGTCAAAAATGCAAAATTTGTTTGTGGACGTTCGTCAAGACGTTGTCTATGCATACGGTTGGCCATCACGGGTTTTCTGGGCCATTTGGAAGGTAAAACGAGCCCCGGAGCGAGCATACGCCTCATTTTGACGATTTTCGTGTGCTATTGCACACCATTTTTTGGGTGATCGTGATTCCGACGTCAAAAAAGACAAATTTGTTCGTGGACGTTCGTCAAGACGTTGTCTATGCATACGGTTGGCCATCACGGGTTTTCTGGGCCATTTGGAAGGTCAAACGAGCCCCCGGAGCGAGCATACGCCTCATTTTGACGATTTTCGGGTGCTATTGCACACCATTTTTTGGGTGATCAGGATTCCGACGTCAAAAATGCCAAATTTGTTCGTGGACGTCCGTCAAGACATTGTCTATGCATACGGTTGGCCATCACGGGTTTTCTGGGCCTTTTGGAAGGTCAAACGAGCCCCGGAGCGAGCATACGCCTCATTTCGACGATTTTCGTGTGCTATTGCACACCATTTTTGGGTGATCGGGATTCCGACGTCAAAAATGCCAAATTTGTTCGTGGACGTTCGTCAAGACGTTGTCTATGCATACGGTTGTCCATCACGGGTTTTCTGGGCCATTTGGAAGGTGAAACGAGCCCCGGAGCGAGCATACGCCTCATTTTGACGATTTTCGTGTGCTATTGCACACCATTTTTTGGGTGATCAGGATTCCGACGTCAAAAATGCCAAATTTGCTCGTGGACGTCCGTCAAGACGTTGTCTATGCATACGGTTGGCCATCACGGGTTTTCTGGGCCGTTTGGAAGGTCAAACGAGCCCCGGAGCGAGCATACGCCTCATTTTGACGATTTTCGTGTGCTATTGCACACCATTTTTTGGGTGATCGGGATTCCGACGTCAAAAATGCCAAATTTGCTCGTGGACGTCCGTCAAGACGTTGTCTATGCATACGGTTGGCCATCACGGGTTTTCTGGGCCGTTTGGAAGGTCAAACGAGCCCCGGAGCGAGCATACGCCTTATTTTGACGATTTTCGTGTGCTATTGCACACCATTTTTTGGGTGATCGGGATTCCGACGTCAAAAATGCCAAATTTGTTCGTGGACGTCCGTCAAGACTTTGTCTATGCATACGGTTGGCCATCACGGGTTTTCTGGGCCATTTGGAAGGTCAAACGAGCCCCGGAGGGAGCATACGCCTCATTTTGACGATTTTCGTGTGCTATTGCACACCATTTTTTGGGTGATAGGGATTCCGACGTCAAAAATGCAAAATTTGTTCGTGGACGTTCGTCAAGACGTTGTCTATGCATACGGTTGGCCATCACGGGTTTTCTGGGCCATTTGGAAGGTCAAACGAGCCCCGGAGCGAGCATACGCCTCATTTTGACGATTTTCGTGTGCTATTGCACACCATTTTTTTGGTGATCAGGATTCCGACGTCAAAAATGCCAAATTTGCTCGTGGACGTCCGTCAAGACGTTGTCTATGCATACGGTTGGCCATCACGGGTTTTCTGGGCCATTTGGAAGGTCAAACGTACCCCGGAGCGAGCATACGCCTCATTTTGACGATTTTCGTGTGCTATTGCACACCATTTTTTGGGTGATCAGGATTCCGATGTCAAAAATGCCAAATTTGTTCGTGGACGTCCGTCAAGACGTTGTCTATGCATACGGTTGGCCATCACGGGTTTTCTGGGCCGTTTGGAAGGTCAAACGAGCCCCGGAGCGAGCATACGCCTCATTTTGACGATTTTCGTGTGCTATTGCACACCATTTTTTGGGTGATTGGGATTCCGATGTCAAAAATGCCAAATTTGTTCGTGGACGTCCGTCAAGACGTTGTCTATGCATACGGTTGGCCATCATGGGTTTTCTGGGCCATTTGGAAGGTCAAACGAGCCCCGGAGGGAGCATACGCCTCATTTTGACAATTTTCGTGTGCTATTGCACACCATTTTTTGGGTGATCGGGATTCCGACGTCAAAAATGCCAAATTTGTTCGTGGACGTTCGTCAAGACGTTGTCTATGCATACGGTTGGCCATCACGGGTTTTCTGGGCCATTTGGAAGGTCAAACGAGCCCCGGAGCGAGCATACGCCTCATTTTGACGATTTTCGTGTGCTATTGCACACCATTTTTTGGGTGATCGGGATTCCGACGTCAAAAATGCCAAATTTGTTCGTGGACGTCCGTCAAGACGTTGTCTATGCATACGGTTGGCCATCACGGGTTTTCTGGGCCGTTTGGAAGGTCAAACGAGCCCCGGAGCGAGCATACGCCTCATTTTGACGATTTTCGTGTGCTATTGCACACCTTTTTTTGGGTGATCGGGATTCCGACGTAAAAAATGCCAAATTTGTTCGTGGACGTCCATCAAGATGTTGTCTATGTATACGGTTGGCCATCACGGGTTTTCTAGGCCATTTGGAAGGTCAATCGAGCCCCGGAGGGAGCATACGCCTCATTTTGACGATTTTCGTGTGCTATTGCACACCATTTTTTGGGTGATCGGGACTCCGACGTCAAAAATGCCAAATTTGCTCGTGGATGTTCGTCAAGACGTTGTCTATGCATACGGTTGGCCATCACGGGTTTTCTGGGCCGTTTGGAAGGTCAAACGAGCCCCGGAGCGAGCATACGCCTCATTTTGACGATTTTCGTGTGCTATTGCACACCATTTTTTGGGTGATCAGGATTCCGACGTCAAAAATTCCAAATTTGCTCGTGGACGTCCGTCAAGACGTTGTCTATGCATACGGTTGGCCATCACGGGTTTTCTGGGCCGTTTGGAAGGTCAAACGAGCCCCGGAGGGAGCATACGCCTCATTTTGACGATTTTCGTGTGCTATTGCACACCATTTTTTGGGTGATCAGGATTCCGACGTCAAAAATGCCAAATTTGTTCGTGGACGTCCGTCAAGACGTTGTCTATGCATACGGTTGGCCATCACGGGTTTTCTGGGCCATTTGGAAGGTCAAACGAGCCCCGGAGCGAGCATACGCCTCATTTTGACGATTTTCGTGTGCTATTGCACACCATTTTTTGGGTGATCGGGATTCCGACGTCAAAAATGCCAAATTTGTTCATGGACGTTCGTCAAGACGTTGTCTATGCATACGGTTGGCCATCACGGGTTTTCTGGGCCATTTGGAAGGTCAAACGAGCCCCGGAGCGAGCATACGCCTCATTTTGACGATTTTCGTGTGCTATTGCACACCATTTTTTGGGTGATCAGGATTCCGACGTCAAAAATGCCAAATTTGTTCGTGGACGTCCGTCAAGACGTTGTCTATGCATACGGTTGGCCATCACGGGTTTTCTGGGCCATTTGGAAGGTCAAACGAGCCCCGGAGCGAGCATACGCCTCATTTTGACGATTTTCGTGTGCTATTGCACACCATTTTTTGGGTGATCAGGATTCCGACGTCAAAAATGCCAAATTTGCTCGTGGACGTCCGTCAAGACATTTTCTATGCATACGGTTGGCCATCACAGGTTTTCTGGGCCGTTTGGAAGGTCAAACGAGCCCCGGAGCGAGCATACGCCTCATTTTGACGATTTTCGTGTGCTATTGCACACCATTTTTTGGGTGATCGGGATTCTGACGTAAAAATGCCTAATTTGTTCGTGGACGTCCGTCAAGACGTTGTCTATGAATACGGTTGGCCATCACGGGTTTTCTAGGCCATTTGGAAGGTCAAACGAGCCCCGGAGCGAGCATACGCCTCATTTTGACGATTTTCGTGTGCTATTGCACACCATTTTTTGGGTGATTGGGATTCCGATTTCAAAAATGCCAAATTTGTTCGTGGACGTCCGTCAAGACGTTGTCTATGCATACGGTTGGCCATCACGGGTTTTCTGGGCCATTTGGAAGGTCAAACGAGCCCCGGAGCGAGCATACGCCTCATTTTGACGATTTTCGTGTGCTATTGCACACCATTTTTTGGGTGATCAGGATTCCAACGTCAAAAATGCCAAATTTGTTCGTGGACGTCCATCAAGACATTGTCTATGCATACGGTTGGCCATCACGGGTTTTCTGGGCCGTTTGGAAGGTCAAACGAGCCCCGGAGCGAGCATACGCCTCATTTTGACGATTTTCGTGTGCTATTGCACACCATTTTTCGGGTGATCGGGATTCTGACGTCAAAAATGCACAATTTGTTCGTGGATGTTCGTCAAGACGTTGTCTATGCATACGGTTGGCCATCACGGGTTTTCTGGGCCATTTGGAAGGTCAAACGAGCCCCGGAGCGAGCATACGCCTCATTTTGACGATTTTCGTGTGCTATTGCACACCATTTTTTGGGTGATCAGGATTCCGACGTCAAAAATGCCAAATTTGCTCGTGGACGTCTGTCAAGACGTTGTCTATGCATACGGTTGGCCATCACGGGTTTTCTGGGCCGTTTGGAAGGTCAAACGAGCCCCGGAGCGAGCATACGCCTCATTTTGACGATTTTCGTGTGCTATTGCACACCATTTTTTGGGTGATCGGGATTCCGACGTCAAAAATGCTAAATTTGTTCGTGGACGTCCGTCAAGACATTGTCTATGCATACGGTTGGCCATCACGGGTTTTATGGGCCATTTGGAAGGTCAAACGAGCCCCGGAGCGAGCATACGCCTCATTTTGACGATTTTCGTGTGCTATTGCACACCATTTTTTGGGTGATCGGGATTCCGACGTCAAAAATGCAAAATTTGTTCGTGGACATCCGTCAAGACGTTGTCTATGCATACGGTTGGCCATCACGGGTTTTCTGGGCCATTTGGAAGGTCAAACGAGCCCCGGAGCGAGCATACGCCTCATTTTGACGATTTTCGTGTGCTATTGCACACCATTTTTTGGGTGATCAGGATTCCAACATCAAAAATGCCAAATTTGTTCGTGGACGTCCGTCAAGACGTTGTCTATGCATACGGTTGGCCATCACGGGTTTTCTGGGCCGTTTGGAAGGTCAAACGAACCCCGGAGCGAGCATACGCCTCATTTTGACGATTTTCGTGTGCTATTGCACACCATTTTTTGGGTGATTGGGATTCCGTTGTCAAAAATGCCAAATTTTTTCGTGGACGTCCGTCAAGACATTGTCTATGCATACGGTTAGCCATCACGGGTTTTCTGGGCCATTTGGAAGGTCAAACGAGCCCCGGAGCGAGCATACGCCTCATTTTGACGATTTTCGTGTGCTATTGCACACCATTTTTTGGGTGATCAGGATTCCGACGTCAAAAATGCCAAATTTGTTCGTGGACGTCCGTCAAGACGTTGTCTATGCATACGATTGGCCATCACGGGTTTTCTTGGCCGTTTGGAAGGTCAAACGAGCACCGGAGCGAGCATACGCCTCATTTTGACGATTTTCGTGTGCTATTGCACACCATTTTTTGGGTGATCGGGATTCCGACGTCAAAAATGCCAAATTTGTTCGTGGACGTTCGTCAAGACGTTGTCTATGCATACGGTTGGCCATCACGGGTTTTCTGGGCCATTTGGAAGGTCAAACGAGCCCCGGAGCGAGCATACGCCTCATTTTGACGATTTTCGTGTGCTATTGCACACCATTTTTTGGGTGATCAGGATTCTGACGTCAAAAATGCCAAATTTGCTCGTGGACGTCCGTCAAGACGTTGTCTATGCATAGGGTTGGCCATCACGGGTTTTCTGGGCCGTTTGGAAGGTCAAACGAGCCCCGGAGCGAGCATACGCCTCATTTTGACGATTTTCGTGAGCTATTGCACACCATTTTTTGGGTGATCGGGATTCCGACGTCAAAAATGCCAAATTTGTTCGTGGACGTCCGTCAAGATGTTGTCTATGCATACGGTTGGCCATCACGGGTTTTCTGGGCCGTTTGGAAGGTCAAACGAGCCCCGGAGCGAGCATACGCCTCATTTTGACGATTTTCGTGTGCTATTGCACACCATTTTTTGGGTGATTGGGATTCCGTTGTCAAAAATGCCAAATTTGTTCGTGGACGTCCGTCAAGACATTGTCTATGCATACGGTTAGCCATCACGGGTTTTCTGGGCCATTTGGAAGGTCAAACGAGCCCCGGAGCGAGCATACGCCTCATTTTGACGATTTTCGTGTGCTATTGCACACCATTTTTTGGGTGATCGGGATTCCGACGTCAAAAATGCCAAATTTGTTCGTGGACGTCCGTCAAGACATTGTCTATGCATACGGTTGGCCATCACGGGTTTTCTGGGCCATTTGGAAGGTCAAACGAGCCCCGGAGCGAGCATACGCCTCATTTTGACGATTTTCGTGTGCTATTGCACACCATTTTTTGGGTGATCGGGATTCCGACGTCAAAAATGCCAAATTTGTTCATGGACGTTCGTCAAGACGTTGTCTATGCATACGGTTGGCCATCACGGGTTTTCTGGGCCATTTGGAAGGTCAAACGAGCCCCGGAGCGAGCATACGCCTCATTTTGATGATTTTCGTGTGCTATTGCACACCATTTTTTGGGTGATCGGGATTCCGACGTCAAAAATGCCAAATTTGCTCGTGGACGTCCGTCAAGACGTTGTCTATGCATACGGTTGGCCATCACAGGTTTTCTGGGCCGTTTGGAAGGTCAAACGAGCCCCGGAGCGAGCATACCACTCATTTTGACGATTTTCGTGTGCTATTGCACACCATTTTTTGGGTGATCGAGATTCCGACGTCAAAAATACCAAATTTGTTCGTGGACGTCCATCAAGACATTGTCTATGCATACGGTTGGCCATCATGGGTTTTCTGGGCCATTTGGAAGGTCAAACGAGCCCCGGAGCGAGCATACGCCTCATTTTGACGATTTTCGTGTGCTATTGCACACCATTTTTTGGGTGATAAGGATTCCGACGTCAAAAATGCCAAATTTGTTCGTGGATGTCCGTCAAGACGTTGTCTATGCATACGGTTGGCCATCACGGGTTTTCTGGGCCGTTTGGAAGGTCAAACGAGCCCCGGAGCGAGCATACGCCTCATTTTGACGATTTTCGTGTGCTATTGCACACCATTTTTTGGGTGATCGGGATTCCGATGTCAAAAATGCCAAATTTGTTCGTGGATGTTCGTCAAGACGTTGTCTATGCATACGGTTGGCCATCACGGGTTTTCTGGGCCATTTGGAAGGTCAAACGAGCCCCGGAGCGAGCATACGCCTCATTTTGACGATTTTCGTGTGCTATTGCACACCATTTTTTGGGTGATCGGGATTCCGACGTCAAAAATGCCAAATTTGTTTGTGGATGTTCGTCAAGACGTTGTCTATGCATACGGTTGGCCATCACGGGTTTTCTGGGCCATTTGGAAGGTCAAACGAGCCCCGGAGCGAGCATACGCCTCATTTTGACGATTTTCGTGTGCTATTGCACACCATTTTTTGGGTGATCAGGATTCCGACGTCAAAAATGCCAAATTTGCTCGTGGACGTCTGTCAAGACGTTGTCTATGCATACGGTTGGCCATCACGGGTTTTCTGGGCCGTTTGGAAGGTCAAACGAGCCCCGGAGCGAGCATACGCCTCATTTTGACGATTTTCGTGTGCTATTGCACACCATTTTTTGGGTGATCGGGATTCCGACGTCAAAAATGCTAAATTTGTTCGTGGACGTCCGTCAAGACATTGTCTATGCATACGGTTGGCCATCACGGGTTTTATGGGCCATTTGGAAGGTCAAACGAGCCCCGGAGCGAGCATACGCCTCATTTTGACGATTTTCGTGTGCTATTGCACACCATTTTTTGGGTGATCGGGATTCCGACGTCAAAAATGCAAAATTTGTTCGTGGACATCCGTCAAGACGTTGTCTATGCATACGGTTGGCCATCACGGGTTTTCTGGGCCATTTGGAAGGTCAAACGAGCCCCGGAGCGAGCATACGCCTCATTTTGACGATTTTCGTGTGCTATTGCACACCATTTTTTGGGTGATCAGGATTCCAACATCAAAAATGCCAAATTTGTTCGTGGACGTCCGTCAAGACGTTGTCTATGCATACGGTTGGCCATCACGGGTTTTCTGGGCCGTTTGGAAGGTCAAACGAACCCCGGAGCGAGCATACGCCTCATTTTGACGATTTTCGTGTGCTATTGCACACCATTTTTTGGGTGATTGGGATTCCGTTGTCAAAAATGCCAAATTTGTTCGTGGACGTCCGTCAAGACATTGTCTATGCATACGGTTAGCCATCACGGGTTTTCTGGGCCATTTGGAAGGTCAAACGAGCCCCGGAGCGAGCATACGCCTCATTTTGACGATTTTCGTGTGCTATTGCACACCATTTTTTGGGTGATCAGGATTCCGACGTCAAAAATGCCAAATTTGTTCGTGGACGTCCGTCAAGACGTTGTCTATGCATACGATTGGCCATCACGGGTTTTCTTGGCCGTTTGGAAGGTCAAACGAGCACCGGAGCGAGCATACGCCTCATTTTGACGATTTTCGTGTGCTATTGCACACCATTTTTTGGGTGATCGGGATTCCGACGTCAAAAATGCCAAATTTGTTCGTGGACGTTCGTCAAGACGTTGTCTATGCATACGGTTGGCCATCACGGGTTTTCTGGGCCATTTGGAAGGTCAAACGAGCCCCGGAGCGAGCATACGCCTCATTTTGACGATTTTCGTGTGCTATTGCACACCATTTTTTGGGTGATCAGGATTCCGACGTCAAAAATGCCAAATTTGCTCGTGGACGTCCGTCAAGACGTTGTCTATGCATAGGGTTGGCCATCACGGGTTTTCTGGGCCGTTTGGAAGGTCAAACGAGCCCCGGAGCGAGCATACGCCTCATTTTGACGATTTTCGTGAGCTATTGCACACCATTTTTTGGGTGATCGGGATTCCGACGTCAAAAATGCCAAATTTGTTCGTGGACGTCCGTCAAGATGTTGTCTATGCATACGGTTGGCCATCACGGGTTTTCTGGGCCGTTTGGAAGGTCAAACGAGCCCCGGAGCGAGCATACGCCTCATTTTGACGATTTTCGTGTGCTATTGCACACCATTTTTTGGGTGATTGGGATTCCGTTGTCAAAAATGCCAAATTTGTTCGTGGACGTCCGTCAAGACATTGTCTATGCATACGGTTAGCCATCACGGGTTTTCTGGGCCATTTGGAAGGTCAAACGAGCCCCGGAGCGAGCATACGCCTCATTTTGACGATTTTCGTGTGCTATTGCACACCATTTTTTGGGTGATCGGGATTCCGACGTCAAAAATGCCAAATTTGTTCGTGGACGTCCGTCAAGACGTTGTCTATGCATACGGTTGGCCATCACGGGTTTTCTGGGCCATTTGGAAGGTCAAACGAGCCCCAGAGCGAGCATACGCCTCATTTTGACGATTTTCGTGTGCTATTGCACACCATTTTTTGGGTGATCGGGATTCCGACGTCAAAAATGCCAAATTTGTTCATGGACGTTCGTCAAGACGTTGTCTATGCATACGGTTGGCCATCACGGGTTTTCTGGGCCATTTGGAAGGTCAAACGAGCCCCGGAGCGAGCATACGCCTCATTTTGATGATTTTCGTGTGCTATTGCACACCATTTTTTGGGTGATCGGGATTCCGACGTCAAAAATGCCAAATTTGCACGTGGACGTCCGTCAAGACGTTGTCTATGCATACGGTTGGCCATCACAGGTTTTCTGGGCCGTTTGGAAGGTCAAACGAGCCCCGGAGCGAGCATACCACTCATTTTGACGATTTTCGTGTGCTATTGCACACCATTTTTTGGGTGATCGAGATTCCGACGTCAAAAATACCAAATTTGTTCGTGGACGTCCATCAAGACATTGTCTATGCATACGGTTGGCCATCATGGGTTTTCTGGGCCATTTGGAAGGTCAAACGAGCCCCGGAGCGAGCATACGCCTCATTTTGACGATTTTCGTGTGCTATTGCACACCATTTTTTGGGTGATAAGGATTCCGACGTCAAAAATGCCAAATTTGTTCGTGGATGTCCGTCAAGACGTTGTCTATGCATACGGTTGGCCATCACGGGTTTTCTGGGCCGTTTGGAAGGTCAAACGAGCCCCAGAGCGAGCATACGCCTCATTTTGACGATTTTCGTGTGCTATTGCACACCATTTTTTGGGTGATCGGGATTCCGACGTCAAAAATGCCAAATTTGTTCGTGGACGTTCGTCAAGACGTTGTCTATGCATACGGTTGGCCATCACGGGTTTTCTGGGCCATTTGGAAGGTCAAACGAGCCCCGGAGCGAGCATACGCCTCATTTTGACGATTTTCGTGTGCTATTGCACACCATTTTTTGGGTGATCAGGATTCCGACGTCAAAAATGCCAAATTTGCTCGTGGACGTCCGTCAAGACGTTGTCTATGCATACGGTTGGCCATCACGAGTTTTCTGGGCCGTTTGGAAGGTCAAACGAGCCCCGGAACGAGCATACGCCTCATTTTTGACGATTTTCGTGTGCTATTGCACACCATTTTTTGGGTGATCGGGATTCCGACGTCAAAAATGCCAAATTTGTTCGTGGACGTCCGTCAAGACGTTGTCTATGCATACGGTTGGCCATCACGGGTTTTCTGGGCCATTTGGAAGGTCAAACGAGCCCCGGAGCGAGCATACGCCTCATTTTGACGATTTTCGTGTGCTATTGCACACCATTTTTTGGGTGATCAGGATTCCGACGTCAAAAATGCCAAATTTGTTCGTGGACGTTCGTCAAGACGTTGTCTATGCATACGTTTGGCCATCACGGGTTTTCTGGGCCATTTGGAAGGTCAAATGAGCCCCGGAGCGAGCATACGCCTCATTTTGACGATATTCGTGTGCTGTTGCACACCATTTTTTGGGTGATCAGGATTCCAACGTCAAAAATGCCAAATTTGCTCGTGGACGTCCGTCAAGACGTTGTGTATGCATACGGTTGGCCATCACGGGTTTTCTGGGCCGTTTGGAAGGTCAAACGAGCCCCGGAGCGAGCATACGCCTCATTTTGATGATTTTCGTGTGCTATTGCACACCATTTTTTGGGTGATCGGGATTCCGACGTCAAAAATGCCAAATTTGTTCGTGGACGTCCGTCAAGACGTTGTCTATGCATACGGTTGGCCATCACGGGTTTTCTGGGCCATTTGGAAGGTCAAACGAGCCCCGGAGCGAGCATACGCCTCATTTTGACGATTTTCGTGTGCTATTGCACACCATTTTTTGGGTGATCGGGATTCCGACGTCAAAAATGCCAAATTTGTTCGTGGACGTCCGTAAAGACATTGTCTATGCATACGGTTGGCCATCACGGGTTTTCTGGGCCGTTTGGAAGGTCAAACGAGCCCCGGAGCGAGCATACGCCTCATTTTGACGATTTTCGTGTGCTATTGCACACCATTTTTTGGGTGATCGGGATTCCGACGTCAAAAATGCCAAATTTGTTCGTGGACGTCCGTCAAGACGTTGTCTTTGCATACGGTTGGCCATCACGGGTTTTCTGGGCCATTTGGAAGGTCAAACGAGCCCCGGAGCGAGCATACGCCTCATTTTGACGATTTTCGTGTGCTATTGCACACCATTTTTTGGGTGATCGGGATTCCGACGTCAAAAATGCCAAATTTGTTCGTGGACGTCCGTCAAGACGTTGTCTATGCATACGGTTGGCCATCACGGGTTTTCTGGGCCATTTGGAAGGTCAAACGAGCCCCGGAGCGAGCATACGCCTCATTTTGACGATTTTCGTGTGCTATTGCACACCATTTTTTGGGTGATCAGGATTCCGACGTCAAAAATGCCAAATTTGTTCGTGGACGTCCGTCAAGACGTTGTCTATGCATACGGTTGGCCATCACGGGTTTTCTGGGCCGTTTGGAAGGTCAAACGAGCCCCGGAGCGAGCATACGCCTCATTTTGACGATTTTCGTGTGCTATTGAACACCATTTTTTGGGTGATCGGGATTCCGACGTCAAAAATGCCAAATTTGTTCGTGGACGTTCGTCAAGACGTTGTCTATGCATACGGTTGGCCATCACGGGTTTTCTGGGCCATTTGGAAGGTCAAATGAGCCCCGGAGCGAGCATACGCCTCATTTTGACGATTTTCGTGTGCTATTGCACACCATTTTTTGGGTGATCAGGATTCCGACGTCAAAAATGCCAAATTTGCTCGTGGACGTCTGTCAAGACGTTGTCTATGCATACGGTTGGCCATCACGGGTTTTCTGGGCCGTTTGGAAGGTCAAACGAGCCTCGGAGCGAGCATACGCCTCATTTTGACGATTTTCGTGTGCTATTGCACACCATTTTTTGGGTGATCGGGATTCCGACGTCAAAAATGCCAAATTTGTTCATGGACGTTCGTCAAGACGTTGTCAATGCATACGGTTGGCCATCACGGGTTTTCTGGGCCATTTGGAAGGTCAAACGAGCCCCGGAGCGAGCATACGCCTCATTTTGACGATTTTCGTGTGCTATTGCACACCATTTTTTGGGTGATCAGGATTCCGACGTCAAAAATGCCAAATTTGTTCGTGGACGTCCGTCAAGACGTTGTCTATGCATACGGTTGGCCATCACGGGTTTTCTGGGCCATTTGGAAGGTCAAACGAGCCCCGGAGCGAGCATACGCCTCATTTTGACGATTTTCGTGTGCTATTGCACACCATTTTTTGGGTGATCGGGATTCCGACGTCAAAAATGCCAAAATTTCTCGTGGACGTCCGTCAAGACGTTTTCTATGCATACGGTTGGCCATCACGGGTTTTCTGGGCCGTTTGGAAGGTCAAACGAGCCCCGGAACGAGCATACGCCTCATTTTGACGATTTTCGTGTGCTATTGCACACCATTTTTTGGGTGATTGGGATTCCGACGTCAAAAATGCCAAATTTGTTCGTGGACGTCCGTCAAGACGTTGTCTATGCATACGGTTGGCCATCACGGGTTTTCTGGGCCATTTGGAAGGTCAAACGAGCCCCGGAGCGAGCATACGCCTCATTTTGACGATTTTCGTGTGCTATTGCACACCATTTTTTGGGTGATCAGGATTCCGACGTCAAAAATGCCAAATTTGTTCGTGGACATTCGTCAAGACGTTGTCTATGCATACGGTTGGCCATCACGGGTTTTCTGGGCCATTTGGAAGGTCAAACGAGCCCCGGAGCGAGCATACGCCTCATTTTGACGATATTCGTGTGCTGTTGCACACCATTTTGTGGGTGATCAGGATTCCAACGTCAAATATGCCAAATTTGCTCGTGGATGTCCGTCAAGACGTTGTGTATGCATACGGTTGGCCATCACGGGTTTTCTGGGCCGTTTGGAAGGTCAAACGAGCCCCGGAGCGAGCATACGCCTCATTTTGATGATTTTCGTGTGCTATTGCACACCATTTTTTGGGTGATCGGGATTCCGATGTCAAAAATGCCAAATTTGTTCGTGGACGTCCGTCAAGACGTTGTCTATGCATACGGTTGGCCATCACGGGTTTTCTGGGCCATTTGGAAGGTCAAACGAGCCCCGGAGCGAGCATACGCCTCATTTTGACGATTTTCGTGTGCTATTGCACACCATTTTTTGGGTGATCGGGATTGCGACGTCAAAAATGCCAAATTTGTTCGTGGACGTCCGTAAAGATGTTTTCTATGCATACGGTTGGCCATCACGGGTTTTATGGGCCGTTTGGAAGGTCAAACGAGCCCCGGAGCGAGCATACGCCTCATTTTGACGATTTTCGTGTGCTATTGCACACCATTTTTTGGGTGATCGGGATTCCGATGTCAAAAATGCCAAATTTGTTCGTGGACGTCCGTCAAGACGTTGTCTATGCATACGGTTGGCCATCACGGGTTTTCTGGGCCATTTGGAAGGTCAAACGAGCCCCGGAGCGAGCATACGCCTCATTTTGACGATTTTCGTGTGCTATTGCACACCATTTTTTGGGTGATCAGGATTCCGACGTCAAAAATGCCAAATTTGTTCGTGGACGTCCGTCAAGACATTGTCTATGCATACGGTTGGCCATCACGGGTTTTCTGGGCCGTTTGGAAGGTCAAACGAGCCCCGGAGCGAGCATACGCCTCATTTTGACGATTTTCGTGTGCTATTGCACACCATTTTTTGGGTGATCGGGATTCCGACGTCAAAAATGCCAAATTTGTTCGTGGACGTCCGTCAAGACGTTGTCTATGCATACGGTTGGCCATCACGGGTTTTCTGGGCCGTTTGGAAGGTCAAACGAGCCCCGGAGCGAGCATACGCCTCATTTTGACGATTTTCGTGTGCTATTGCACACCATTTTTTGGGTGATTGGGATTCCGATGTCAAAAACGCCAAATTTGTTCGTGGACGTCCGTCAAGACATTGTCTATGCATACGGTTGGCCATCACGGGTTTTCTGGGCCGTTTGGAAGGTCAAACGAGCCCCGGAGCGAGCATACGCCTCATTTTGACGATTTTCGTGTGCTATTGCACACCATTTTTTGGGTGATCGGGATTCCGACGTCAAAAATGCCAAATTTGTTCATGGACGTTCGTCAAGACGTTGTCTATGCATACGGTTGGCCATCACAGGTTTTCTGGGCCATTTGGAAGGTCAAACGAGCCCCGGAGCGAGCATACGCCTCATTTTGACGATTTTCGTGTGCTATTGCACACCATTTTTTGGATGATCAGGATTCCGACGTCAAAAATGACAAATTTGTTCGTGGACGTCCGTCAAGACGTTGTCTATGCATACGGTTGGCCATCACGGGTTTTCTGGGCCGTTTAGAAGGTCAAACGAGCCCCGGAGCGAGCATACGCCTCATTTTGACGATTTTCGTGTGCTATTGCACACCATTTTTTGGGTGATCGGGATTCCGACGTCAAAAATGCCAAATTTGTTCGTGGACGTTCGTCAAGACGTTGTCTATGCATACGGTTGGCCATCACGGGTTTTCTGGGCCATTTGGAAGGTCAAACGAGCCCCGGAGCGAGCATACGCCTCATTTTGACGATTTTCGTGTGCTATTGCACACCATTTTTTGGGTGATCAGGATTCCGACGTCAAAAATGCCAAATTTGCTCGTGGACGTCCGTCAAGACGTTGTCTATGCATACGGTTGGCCATCACGAGTTTTCTGGGCCGTTTGGAAGGTCAAACGAGCCCCGGAACGAGCATACGCCTCATTTTTGACGATTTTCGTGTGCTATTGCACACCATTTTTTGGGTGATCGGGATTCCGACGTCAAAAATGCCAAATTTGTTCGTGGACGTCCGTCAAGACGTTGTCTATGCATACGGTTGGCCATCACGGGTTTTCTGGGCCATTTGGAAGGTCAAATGAGCCCCGGAGCGAGCATACGCCTCATTTTGACGATTTTCGTGTGCTATTGCACACCATTTTTTGGGTGATCAGGATTCCGACGTCAAAAATGCCAAATTTGTTCGTGGACGTTCGTCAAGACGTTGTCTATGCATACGTTTGGCCATCACGGGTTTTCTGGGCCATTTGGAAGGTCAAACGAGCCCCGGAGCGAGCATACGCCTCATTTTGACGATATTCGTGTGCTGTTGCACACCATTTTTTGGGTGATCAGGATTCCAACGTCAAAAATGCCAAATTTGCTCGTGGACGTCCATCAAGACGTTGTGTATGCATACGGTTGGCCATCACGGGTTTTCTGGGCCGTTTGGAAGGTCAAACGAGCCCCGGAGCGAGCATACGCCTCATTTTGATGATTTTCGTGTGCTATTGCACACCATTTTTTGGGTGATCGGGATTCCGACGTCAAAAATGCCAAATTTGTTCGTGGACGTCCGTCAAGACGTTGTCTATGCATACGGTTGGCCATCACGGGTTTTCTGGGCCATTTGGAAGGTCAAACGAGCCCCGGAGCGAGCATACGCCTCATTTTGACGATTTTCGTGTGCTATTGCACACCATTTTTTGGGTGATCGGGATTCCGACGTCAAAAATGCCAAATTTGTTCGTGGACGTCCGTAAAGACATTGTCTATGCATACGGTTGGCCATCACGGGTTTTCTGGGCCGTTTGGAAGGTCAAACGAGCCCCGGAGCGAGCATACGCCTCATTTTGACGATTTTCGTGTGCTATTGCACACCATTTTTTGGGTGATCGGGATTCCGACGTCAAAAATGCCAAATTTGTTCGTGGACGTCCGTCAAGACGTTGTCTTTGCATACGGTTGGCCATCACGGGTTTTCTGGGCCATTTGGAAGGTCAAACGAGCCCCGGAGCGAGCATACGCCTCATTTTGACGATTTTCGTGTGCTATTGCACACCATTTTTTGGGTGATCGGGATTCCGACGTCAAAAATGCCAAATTTGTTCGTGGACGTCCGTCAAGACGTTGTCTATGCATACGGTTGGCCATCACGGGTTTTCTGGGCCGTTTGGAAGGTCAAACGAGCCCCGGAGCGAGCATACGCCTCATTTTAACGATTTTCGTGTGCTATTGCACACCATTTTTTGGGTGATCGGGGTTTCCGACGTCCAAAATGCCAAATTTGTTCGTGGACGTCCGTCAAGACGTTGTCTATGCAAACGGTTGGCCATCACGGGTTTTCTAGGCCATTTGGAAGGTCAAACGAGCCCCGGAGCGAGCATACGCCTCATTTTGACGATTTTCGTGTGCTATTGCACACCATTTTTTGGGTGATCAGGATTCCGACGTCAAAAATGCCAAATTTGTTCGTGGACGTCCGTCAAGACGTTGTCTATGCATACGGTTGGCCATCACGGGTTTTCTGGGCCGTTTGGAAGGTCAAACGAGCCCCGGAGCAAGCATACGCCTCATTTTGACGATTTTCGTGTGCTATTGCACACCATTTTTTGGGTGATCGGGATTCCGACGTCGAAAATGCAAAATTTGTTCATGGACGTCCGTCAAGACGTTGTCTATGCATACGGTTGGCCATCACAGGTTTTCTGGGCCATTTAAAAGGTCAAACGAGCCCCGGAGCGAGCATACGCCTCATTTTGACGATTTTCGTGTGCTATTGCACACCATTTTTTGGGTGATCGGGATTCCGACGTCAAAAATGCCAAATTTGTTCGTGGACGTCCGTCAAGACGTTGTCTATGCATACGGTTGGCCATCACGGGTTTTCTGGGCCATTTGGAAGGTCAAACGAGCCCCGGAGCGAGCATACGCCTCATTTTGACGATTTTCGTGTGCTATTGCACACCATTTTTTGGGTGATCAGGATTCCGACGTCAAAAATGCCAAATTTGTTCGTGGACATCCGTCAAGACGTTGTCTATGCATACGGTTGGCCATCACGGGTTTTCTGGGCCGTTTGGAAGGTCAAACGAGCCCCGGAGCGAGCATACGCCTCATTTTGACGATTTTCGTGTGCTATTGAACACCATTTTTTGGGTGATCGGGATTCCGACGTCAAAAATGCCAAATTTGTTCGTGGACGTTCGTCAAGACGTTGTCTATGCATACGGTTGGCAATCACGAGTTTTCTGGGCCATTTGGAAGGTCAAATGAGCCCCGGAGCGAGCATACGCCTCATTTTGACGATTTTCGTGTGCTATTGCACACCATTTTTTGGGTGATCAGGATTCCGACGTCAAAAATGCCAAATTTGCTCGTGGACGTCCGTCAAGACGTTGTCTATGCATACGGTTGGCCATCACGGGTTTTCTGGGCCGTTTGGAAGGTCAAACGAGCCTCGGAGCGAGCATACGCCTCATTTTGACGATTTTCGTGTGCTATTGCACACCATTTTTTGGGTGATCGGGATTCCGACGTCAAAAATGCCAAATTTGTTCATGGACGTTCGTCAAGACGTTGTCTATGCATACGGTTGGCCATCACGGGTTTTCTGGGCCGTTTGGAAGGTCAAACGAGCCCCGGAGCGAGCATACGCCTCATTTTGACGATTTTCGTGTGCTATTGAACACCATTTTTTGGGTGATCGGGATTCCGACGTCAAAAATGCCAAATTTGTTCGTGGACATTCGTCAAGACGTTGTCTATGCATACGGTTGGCCATCACGGGTTTTCTGGGCCATTTGGAAGGTCAAACGAGCCCCGGAGCGAGCATACGCCTCATTTTGACGATATTCGTGTGCTGTTACACACCATTTTGTGGGTGATCAGGATTCCAACGTCAAATATGCCAAATTTGCTCGTGGATGTCCGTCAAGACGTTGTGTATGCATACGGTTGGCCATCACGGTTTTTCTGGGCCGTTTGGAAGGTCAAACGAGCCCCGGAGCGAGCATACGCCTCATTTTGATGATTTTCGTGTGCTATTGCACACCATTTTTTGGGTGATCGGGATTCCGATGTCAAAAATGCCAAATTTGTTCGTGGACGTCCGTCAAGACGTTGTCTATGCATACGGTTGGCCATCACGGGTTTTCTGGGCCATTTGGAAGGTCAAACGAGCCCCGGAGCGAGCATACGCCTCATTTTGACGATTTTCGTGTGCTATTGCACACCATTTTTTGGGTGATCGGGATTGCGACGTCAAAAATGCCAAATTTGTTCGTGGACGTCCGTAAAGATGTTTTCTATGCATACGGTTGGCCATCACGGGTTTTATGGGCCGTTTGGAAGGTCAAACGAGCCCCGGAGCGAGCATACGCCTCATTTTGACGATTTTCGTGTGCTATTGCACACCATTTTTTGGGTGATCGGGATTCCGATGTCAAAAATGCCAAATTTGTTCGTGGACGTCCGTCAAGACGTTGTCTATGCATACGGTTGGCCATCACGGGTTTTCTGGGCCATTTGGAAGGTCAAACGAGCCCCGGAGCGAGCATACGCCTCATTTTGACGATTTTCGTGTGCTATTGCACACCATTTTTTGGGTGATCAGGATTCCGACGTCAAAAATGCCAAATTTGTTCGTGGACGTCCGTCAAGACGTTGTCTATGCATACGGTTGGCCATCACGGGTTTTCTGGGCCGTTTGGAAGGTCAAACGAGCCCCGGAGCGAGCATACGCCTCATTTTGACGATTTTCGTGTGCTATTGCACACCATTTTTTGGGTGATCGGGATTCCGACGTCAAAAATGCCAAATTTGTTCGTGGACGTCCGTCAAGACGTTGTCTATGCATACGGTTGGCCATCACGGGTTTTCTGGGCCGTTTGGAAGGTCAAACGAGCCCCGGAGCGAGCATACGCCTCATTTTGACGATTTTCGTGTGCTATTGCACACCATTTTTTGGGTGATTGGGATTCCGATGTCAAAAACGCCAAATTTGTTCGTGGACGTCCGTCAAGACATTGTCTATGCATACGGTTGGCCATCACGGGTTTTCTGGGCCGTTTGGAAGGTCAAACGAGCCCCGGAGCGAGCATACGCCTCATTTTGACGATTTTCGTGTGCTATTGCACACCATTTTTTGGGTGATCGGGATTCCGACGTCAAAAATGCCAAATTTGTTCATGGACGTTCGTCAAGACGTTGTCTATGCATACGGTTGACCATCACGGGTTTTCTGGGCCATTTGGAAGGTCAAACGAGCCCCGGAGCGAGCATACGCCTCATTTTGACGATTTTCGTGTGCTATTGCACACCATTTTTTGGGTGATCAGGATTCCGACGTCAAAAATGCCAAATTTGTTCGTGGACGTCCGTCAAGACGTTGTCTATGCATACGGTTGGCCATCACGGGTTTTCTGGGCCATTTGGAAGGTCAAACGAGCCCCGGAGCGAGCATACGCCTCATTTTGACGATTTTCGTGTGCTATTGCACACCATTTTTTGGGTGATCGGGATTCCGACGTCAAAAATGCCAAAATTGCTCGTGGACGTCCGTCAAGATGTTTTCTATGCATACGGTTGGCCATCACGGGTTTTCTGAGCCGTTTGGAAGGTCAAACGAGCCCCGGAAAGAGCATACGCCTCATTTTGACGATTTTCGTGTGCTATTGCACACCATTTTTTGGGTGATTGGGATTCCGACGTCAAAAATGCCAAATTTGTTCGTGGACGTCCGTCAAGACGTTGTCTATGCATACGGTTGGCCATCACGGGTTTTCTGGGCCATTTGGAAGGTCAAACGAGCCCCGGAGCGAGCATACGCCTCATTTTGACGATTTTCGTGTGCTATTGCACACCATTTTTTGGGTGATCAGGATTCCGACGTCAAAAATGCCAAATTTGTTCGTGGACATTCGTCAAGACGTTGTCTATGCATACGGTTGGCCATCACGGGTTTTCTGGGCCATTTGGAAGGTCAAACGAGCCCCGGAGCGAGCATACGCCTCATTTTGACGATATTCGTGTGCTGTTGCACACCATTTTGTGGGTGATCAGGATTCCAACGTCAAAAATGCCAAATTTGCTCGTGGATGTCCGTCAAGACGTTGTGTATGCATACGGTTGGCCATCACGGGTTTTCTGGGCCGTTTGGAAGGTCAAACGAGCCCCGGAGCGAGCATACGCCTCATTTTGACGATTTTCGTGTGCTATTGCACACCATTTTTTGGGTGATCGGGATTCCGATTTCAAAAATGCCAAATTTGTTCGTGGACGTCCGTCAAGACGTTGTCTATGAATACGGTTGGCCATCACGGGTTTTCTGGGCCATTTGGAAGGTCAAACGAGCCCCGGAGCGAGCATACGCCTCATTTTGACGATTTTCGTGTGCTATTGCACACCATTTTTTGGGTGATCGGGATTGCGACGTCAAAAATGCCAAATTTGTTCGTGGACGTCCGTAAAGACGTTGTCTATGCATACGGTTGGCCATCACGGGTTTTATGGGCCGTTTGGAAGGTCAAACGAGCCCCGGAGCGAGCATACGCCTCATTTTGACGATTTTCGTGTGCTATTGCACACCATTTTTTGGGTGATCGGGATTCCGACATCAAAAATGCCAAATTTGTTCGTGGACGTCCGTCAAGACGTTGTCTATGCATACGGTTGGCCATCACAGGTTTTCTGGGCCATTTGGAAGGTCAAACGAGCCCCGGAGCGAGCATACGCCTCATTTTTACGATTTTCGTGTGCTATTGCACACCATTTTTTGGGTGATCAGGATTCCGACGTCAAAAATGCCAAATTTGTTCATGGACGTCCGTCAAGACGTTGTCTATGCATACGGTTGGCCATCACGGGTTTTCTGGGCCGTTTGGAAGGTCAAACGAGCCCCGGAGCGAGCATACGCCTCATTTTGACGATTTTCGTGTGCTATTGCACACCATTTTTTGGGTGATCGGGATTCCGACGTCGAAAATGCCAAATTTGTTCATGGACGTCCGTCAAGACGTTGTCTATGCATACGGTTGGCCATCACGGGTTTTCTGGGCCATTTGGAAGGTCAAACGAGCCCCGGAGCGAGCATACGCCTCATTTTGACGATTTTCGTGTGCTATTGCACACCATTTTTTGGGTGATCGGGATTCCGACGTCAAAAATGCAAAATTTGTTCGTGGACGTCCGTCAAGACGTTGTCTATGCATACGGTTGGCCATCACGGGTTTTCTGGGCCATTTGGAAGGTCAAACGAGCCCCGGAGCGAGCATACGCCTCATTTTGACGATTTTCGTGTGCTATTGCACACCATTTTTTGGGTGATCAGGATTCCGACGTCAAAAATGCCAAATTTGTTCGTGGACGTCCGTCAAGACGTTGTCTATGCATACGGTTGGCCATCACGGGTTTTCTGGGGCCGTTTGGAAGGTCAAACGAGCCCCGGAGCGAGCATACGCCTCATTTTGACGATTTTCGTGTGCTATTGCACACCATTTTTTGGGTGATCGGGATTCCGACGTCAAAAATGCCAAATTTTTTCGTGGACGTCCGTCAAGACGTTGTCTATGCATACGGTTGGCCATCACGGGTTTTCTGGGCCATTTGGAAGGTCAAACGAGCCCCGGAGCGAGCATACGCCTCATTTTGACGATTTTCGTGTGCTATTGCACACCATTTTTTGGGTGATCGGGATTCCGACGTCCAAAATGCCAAATTTGTTCGTGGACGTCCGTCAAGACGTTGTCTATGCATACGGTTGGCCATCACGGGTTTTCTGGGCCATTTGGAAGGTCAAACGAGCCCCGGAGCGAGCATACGCCTCATTTTGACGATTTTCGTGTGCTATTGCAAACCATTTTTTGGGTGATCAGGATTCCGACGTCAAAAATGCCAAATTTGTTCGTGGACATCCGTCAAGACGTTGTCTATGCATACGGTTGGCCATCACAGGTTTTCTGGGCCGTTTGGAAGGTCAAACGAGCCCCGGAGCGAGCATACGCCTCATTTTGACGATTTTCGTGTGCTATTGCACACCATTTTTTGGGTGATCGGGATTCCAACGTCAAAAATGCCAAATTTGTTCGTGGACGTCCGTCAAGACGTTGTCTATGCATACGGTTGGCCATCACGGGTTTTCTGGGCCATTTGGAAGGTCAAACGAGCCCCGGAGCGAGCATACGCCTCATTTTGACGATTTTCGTGTGCTATTGCACACCATTTTTTGGGTGATCAGGATTACGACGTCAAAAATGCCAAATTTGCTCGTGGACGTCCGTCAAGACGTTGTCTATTCATACGGTTGGCCATCACGGGTTTTCTGGGCCGTTTGGAAGGTCAAACGAGCCCCGAAGCGAGCATACGCCTCATTTTGACGATTTTCGTGTGCTATTGCACACCATTTTTTGGGTGATCGGGATTCCGATGTCAAAAATACCAAATTTGTTCGTGGACATCCGTCAAGACGTTGTCTATGCATACGGTTGGCCATCACGGGTTTTCTGGGCCATTTGGAAGGTCAAACGAGCCCCGGAGCGAGCATACGCCTCATTTTGACGATTTTTGTGTGCTATTGCACACCATTTTTTGGGTGATCAGGATTCCGACGTCAAAAATGCCAAATTTGTTCGTGGACGTCCGTCAAGACGTTGTCTATGCATACGGTTGGCCATCACGGGTTTTCTGGGCCGTTTGGAAGGTCAAACAAGCCCCGGAGCGAGCATACGCCTCATTTTGACGATTTTCGTGTGCTATTGCACACCATTTTTTGGGTGATCGGGATTCCGACGTCAAAAATGCAAAATTTGTTCGTGGACGTCCGTCAAGACGTTGTCTATGCATACGGTTGGCCATCACGGGTTTTCTGGGCCATTTGGAAGGTCAAACAAGCCCCGGAGCGAGCATACGCCTCATTTTGACGATTTTCGTGTGCTATTGCACACCATTTTTTGGGTGATCAGGATTCCGACGTCAAAAATGCCAAATTTGTTCGTGGACATCCGTCAAGACGTTGTCTATGCATACGGTTGGCCATCAAGGGTTTTCTGGGCCGTTTGGAAGGTCAAACGAGCCCCGGAGCGAGCATACGCCTCATTTTGACGATTTTCGTGTGCTATTGCACATTATTTTTTGGGTGATTGGGATTCCGATGTCAAAAATGCCAAATTTGTTCGTGGACGTCCGTCAAGACGTTGTCTATGCATACGGTTGGCCATCACGGGTTTTCTGGGCCATTTGGAAGGTCAAACGAGCCCCGGAGCGAGCATACGCCTCATTTTGACGATTTTCGTGTGCTATTGCACACCATTTTTTGGGTGATCAGGATTCCGACGTCAAAAATGCCAAATTTGTTCGTGGATGTCCGTCAAGATGTTGTCTATGCATACGGTTGGCCATCACGGGTTTTCTGGGCCGTTTGGAAGGTCAAACGAGCCCCGGAGCGAGCATACGCCTCATTTTGACGATTTTCGTGTGCTATTGCACACCATTTTTTGGGTGATCGGGATTCCGACGTCATAAATGCCAAATTTGTTCGTGGACGTTTGTCAAGACGTTGTCTATGCATACGGTTGGCCATCACGGGTTTTCTGGGCCATTTGGAAGGTCAAACGAGCCCCGGAGCGAGCATACGCCTCATTTTGACGATTTTCGTGTGCTATTGCACACCATTTTTTGGGTGGTCCGGATTCCGACGTCAAAAATGCCAAATTTGCTCGTGGACGTCCGTCAAGACGTTGTCTATGCATACGGTTGGCCATCACGGGTTTTCTGGGCCGTTTGGAAGGTCAAACGAGCCCCGGAGCGAGCATACGCCTCATTTTGACGATTTTCGTGTGCTATTGCACACCATTTTTTGGGTGATTGGGATTCCGATGTCAAAAATGCCAAATTTGTTCGTGGACGTCCGTCAAGACGTTGTCTATGCATACGGTTGGCCATCACGGGTTTTCTGGGCCATTTGGAAGGTCAAACGAGCCCCGGAGCGAGCATACGCCTCATTTTGACGATTTTCGTGTGCTATTGCACACCATTTTTTGGGTGATCGGGATTTCGATGTCAAAAATGCCAAATTTGTCCGTGGACATCCGTCAAGACGTTGTCTATGCATACGGTTGGCCATTACGGGTTTTCTGGGCCGTTTGGAAGGTCAAACGAGCCCCGAAGCGAGCATACGCCTCATTTTGACGATTTTCGTGTGCTATTGCATACCATTTTTTGGGTGATCGGGATTCCGACGTCAAAAATGCCAAATTTGTTCGTGGACATCCGTCAAGACGTTGTCTATGCATACGGTTGGCCATCACGGGTTTTCTGGGCCATTTGGAAGGTCAAACGAGCCCCGGAGCGAGCATACGCCTCATTTTGACGATTTTCGTGTGCTATTGCACACCATTTTTTTGGTGATCAGGATTCCGACGTCAAAAATGCCAAATTTGTTCGTGGACGTCCGTCAAGACGTTGTCTATGCATACGGTTGGCCATCACGGGTTTTCTGGGCCGTTTGGAAGGTCAAACGAGCCCCGAAGCGAGCATACGCCTCATTTTGACGATTTTCGTGTGCTATTGCACACCATTTTTTGGGTGATCGGGATTCCGATGTCAAAAATACCAAATTTGTTCGTGGACATCCGTCAAGACGTTGTCTATGCATACGGTTGGCCATCACGGGTTTTCTGGGCCATTTGGAAGGTCAAACGAGCCCCGGAGCGAGCATACGCCTCATTTTGACGATTTTCGTGTGCTATTGCACACCATTTTTTGGGTGATCAGGATTCCGACGTCAAAAATGCCAAATTTGTTTGTGGACGTCCGTCAAGACGTTGTCTATGCATACGGTTGGCCATCACGGGTTTTCTGGGCCGTTTGGAAGGTCAAACAAGCCCCGGAGCGAGCATACGCCTCATTTTGACGATTTTCGTGTGCTATTGCACACCATTTTTTGGGTGATCGGGATTCCGACGTCAAAAATGCCAAATTTGTTCGTGGACGTCCGTCAAGACGTTGTCTATGCATACGGTTGGCCATCACGGGTTTTCTGGGCCATTTGGAAGGTCAAACGAGCCCCGGAGGGAGCATACGCCTCATTTTGACGATTTTCGTGTGCTATTGCACACCATTTTTTGGGTGATCAGGATTCCGACGTCAAAAATTCCAAATTTGTTCGTGGACGTCCGTCAAGACGTTGTCTATGCATACGGTTGGCCATCACGGGTTTTCTGGGCCATTTGGAAGGTCAAACGAGCCCCGGAGCGAGCATACGCCTCATTTTGAAGATTTTCGTGTGCTATTGCACACCATTTTTTGGGTGATCAGGATTCCGACGTCAAAAATGCCAAATTTGTTCGTGGACGTCCGTCAAGACGTTGTCTATGCATACGGTTGGCCATCACGGGTTTTCTGGGCCGTTTGGAAGGTCAAACGACCCCCGGAGCGAGCATACGCCTCATTTTGACGATTTTCGTGTGCTATTGCACACCATTTTTTGGGTGATCGGGATTCCGACGTCAAAAATGCCAAATTTGTTCATGGACGTCCGTCAAGACGTCTTCTATGCATACGGTTGGCCATCACGGGTTTTCTAGGCCATTTGGAAGGTCAAACGAGCCCCGGAGCGAGCATACGCCTCATTTTGACGATTTTCGTGTGCTATTGAACACCATTTTTTGGGTGATCAGGATTCCGACGTCAAAAATGCAATATTTGTTCGTGGACGTCCGTCAAGACGTTGTCTACGCATACGGTTGGCCATCACGGGTTTTCTGGGCCGTTTGGAAGGTCAAACGAGCCCTGGAGCGAGCATACGCCTCATTTTGACGATTTTCGTGTGCTATTGCACACCATTTTTTGGGTGATCAGGATTCCGTCGTCAAAAATGCCAAATTTGCTCGTGGACGTCCGTCAAGACGTTGTCTATGCATACGGTTGGCCATCACGGGTTTTCTGGTCCGTTTGGAAGGTCAAACGAGCCCCGGAGCGAGCATACGCCTCATTTTGACGATTTTCGTGTGCTATTGCACACCATTTTTTGGGTGATCGGGATTCCGACGTCAAAAATGCCAAATTTGTTCGTGGACGTCCGTCAAGACGTTGTCTATGCATACGGTTGGCCATCACGGGTTTTCTGGGCCATTTGGAAGGTCAAACGAGCCCCGGAGCGAGCATACGCCTCATTTTGACGATTTTCGTGTGCTATTGCACACCATTTTTTGGGTGATCGGGATTTCGACGTCAAAAATGCCGAATTTGTTCGTGGACGTCCGTCAAGACGTTGTCTATGCATACGGTTGGCCATCACGGGTTTTCTGGGCCGTTTGGAAGGTCAAACGATCCCCGGAGCGAGCATACGCCTCATTTTAACGATTTTCGTGTGCTATTGCACACCATTTTTTGGGTGATCGGGATTCCAACGTCAAAAATGCCAAATTTGTTCGTGGACGTCCGTCAAGACGTTGTCTATGCATACGGTTGGCCATCACGGCTTTTCTGGGCCATTTGGAAGGTCAAACGAGCCCCGGAGCGAGCATACGCCTCATTTTGACGATTTTCGTGTGCTATTGCACATTATTTTTTGGATGATCAGCATTCCGACGTCAAAAATGCCAAATTTGTTCGTGGACGTCCGTCAAGACGTTGTCTATGCATACGGTTGGCCATCACGGGTTTTCTGGGCCATTAGGAAGGTTAAACGAGCCCCGGAGCGAGCATACGCCTCATTTGACGATTTTCGTGTGCTATTGCACACCATTTTTTGGGTGATCAGGATTCCGACGTCAAAAATGCCAAATTTGTTCGTGGACGTCCGTCAAGACGTTGTCTATGCATACGGTTGGCCATCACGGGTTTTCTGGGCCGTTTGGAAGGTCAAACGAGCCCCGGAGCGAGCATACGCCTCATTTTGACGATTTTCGTGTGCTATTGCACACCATTTTTTGGGTGATCAGGATTCCGATGTCAAAAATGCCAAATTTGTTCGTGGACGTCCGTCAAGACGTTGTCTATGCATACGGTTGGCCATCACGGGTTTTCTGGGTCGTTTGGAAGGTCAAACGAGCCCCGGAGCGAGCATACGCCTCATTTTGACGATTTTCGTGTGCTATTGCACACCATTTTTTGGGTGATCGGGATTCCGACCTCAAAAATGCCAAATTTGTTCGTGGACGTCCGTCAAGACGTTGTCTATGCATGCGGTAGGCCATCACGGGTTTTCTCAGCCATTTAGAAGGTCAAACGAGCCCCGGAGCGAGCATACGCCTCATTTTGACGATTTTCGTGTGCTATTGCACACCATTTTTTGGGTGATCGGGATTCCGACGTCAAAAATGCCAAATTTGTTCGTGGACATCCGTCAAGACATTGTCTATGCATGCGGTTGGCCATCACGGGTTTTCTGGGCCATTTGGAAGGTCAAACGAGCCCCGGAGCGAGCATACGCCTCATTTTGATGATTTTCGTGTGCTATTGCACACCATTTTTTGGGTGATCGGGATTCCGACGTCAAAAATGCCAAATTTGTTCGTAGACGTCCGTCAAGACGTTGTCTATGCATGCGGTTGGTCATCACGGGTTTTCTGGGCCGTTTGGAAGGTCAAACGAGCCCCGGAGCGAGCATACGCCTCATTTTGACGATTTTCGTGTGCTATTGCACACCATTTTTTGGGTGATCGGGATTCCGACGTCAAAAATGCCAAATTTGTTCGTGGACGTCCGTCAAGACGTTGTCTATGCATGCGGTTGGTCATCACGGGTTTTCTGGGCCGTTTGGAAGGTCAAACGAGCCCCGGAGCGAGCATACGCCTCATTTTGACGATTTTCGTGTGCTATTGCACACCATTTTTTGGGTGATCGGGATTCCGACGTCAAAAATGCCAAATTTGTTCGTGGACGTCCGTCAAGACGTTGTCTATGCATACGGTTGGCCATCACGGGTTTTCTGGGCCATTTGGAAGGTCAAACGAGCCCCGGAGCGAGCATACGCCTCATTTTGACGATTTTCGTGTGCTATTGCACACTATTTTTTGGGTGATCAGGATTCCGATGTCAAAAATGCCAAATTTGTTCGTGGACGTCCGTCAAGACGTTGTCTATGCATACGGTTGACCATCATGGGTTTTCTGGGTCGTTTGGAAGGTCAAACGAGCCCCGGAGCGAGCATACGCCTCATTTTGACGATTTTCGTGTGCTATTGCACACCATTTTTTGGGTGATCAGGATTCCGACGTCAAAAATGCCAAATTTGTTCGTGGACGTCCGTCAAGACGTTGTCTATGCATATGGTTGGCCATCACGGGTTTTCTGGGCCGTTTGGAAGGTCAAACGAGCCCCGGAGAGAGCATACGCCTCATTTTGACGATTTTCGTGTGCTATTGCACACCATTTTTGGGTGATTGGGATTCCGACATCAAAAATGCCAAATTTGTTCGTGGACGTCCGTCAAGACGTTGTCTATGCATACGGTTGGCCATCACGGGTTTTCTGGGTCGTTTGGAAGGTCATACGAGCCCCGGAGCGAGCATACGCCTCATTTTGACGATTTTCGTGTGCTATTGCACACCATTTTTTGGGTGATCGGGATTCCAACGTCAAAAATGCCAAATTTATTCGTGGACATCCGTCAAGACGTTGTCTATGAATGCGGTTGGCCATCACAGGTTTTCTGGGCCATTTGGAAGGTCAAACGAGCCCCGGAGCGAGCATACGCCTCATTTTGACGATTTTCGTGTGCTATTGCACACCATTTTTTGGGTGATCAGGATTCCGACGTCAAAAATGCAAAATTTGTTCGAGGACGTCCGTCAAGACGTTGTCTATGCATATGATTGGCCATCACGGGTTTTCTGGGCCGTTTGGAAGGTCAAACGAGCCCCGGTGCGAGCATACGCCTCATTTTGACGATTTTCGTGTGCTATTGCACACCATTTTTTGGGTGATCGGGATTCCGACGTCAAAAATGCCAAATTTGTTCGTGGACGTCCGTCAAGACGTTGTCTATGCATACGGTTGGCCATCACGGGTTTTCTGGGCCATTTGGAAGGTCAAACGAGCCCCGGAGCAAGCATACGCCTCATTTTGACGATTTTCGTGTGCTATTGCACACCATTTTTTGGGTGATCAGGATTCCGACGTCAAAAATGCAAAATTTGTTCGTGGACGTCCGTCAAGACGTTGTCTATGCATACGGTTGGCCATCACGGGTTTTCTGGGCCGTTTGGAAGGTCAAACGAGCCCCGGAGCGAGCATACGCCTCATATTGACGATTTTCGTGTTCTATTGCACACCATTTTTTGGGTGATCGGGATTCCGACGTCAAAAATGCCAAATTTGTTCGTGGACGTCCATCAAGACGTTGTCTATGCATACGGTTGGCCATCACGGGTTTTCTGGGCCATTTGGAAGGTCAAACGAGCCCCGGAGCGAGCATACGCCTCATTTTGACGATTTTCGTGTGCTATTGCACACCATTTTTTGGGTGATCAGGATTCCAACGTCAAAAATGCCAAATTTGTTCGTGGACGTCCGTCAAGACGTTGTCTATGCATACGGTTGGCCATCACGGGTTTTCTGGGCCGTTTGGAAGGTCAAACGAGCCCCGGAGCGAGCATACGCCTCATTTTGACGATTTTCGTGTGCTATTGCACACCATTTTTTGGGTGATCGGGATTCCGACGTCAAAAATGCCAAATTGGTTTGTGGACGTCCGTCAAGACGTTGTCTATGCATACGGTTGGCCATCACGGGTTTTCTGGGCCATTTGGAAGGTCAAACGAGCCCCGGAGCGAGCATACGCCTCATTTTGACGATTTTCGTGTGCTATTGCACACCATTTTTTGGGTGATCAGGATTCCGACGTCAAAAATGCCAAATTTGTTCGTGGACGTCCATCAAGACGTTGTCTATGCATACGGTTGGCCATCACGGGTTTTCTGGGCCGTTTGGAAGGTCAAACGAGCCCCGGAGCGAGCATACGCCTCATTTTGACGATTTTCGTGTGCTATTGCACACCATTTTTTGGGTGATCCGGATTCCGACGTCAAAAATGCCAAATTTGTTCGTGGACATCCGTCAAGACGTTGTCTATGCATACGGTTGGCCATCACGGGTTTTCTGGGCCATTTGGAAGGTCAAACGAGCCCCGGAGTGAGCATACGCCTCATTTTGACGATTTTCGTGTGCTATTGCACACCATTTTTTGGGTGATCAGGATTCCGACGTCAAAAATGCCAAATATGTTCGTGGACGTCCGTCAAGACGTTGTCTATGCATACGGTTGGCCATCACGGGTTTTCTGGGCCGTTTGGAAGGTCAAACGAGCCCCGGAGCGAGCATACGCCTCATTTTGACGATTTTCGTGTGCTATTGCACACCATTTTTTTGGTGATCGAAATTCCGACATCAAAAATGCCAAATTTGTTCGTGGACGTCCGTCAAGACGTTGTCTATGCATACGGTTGGCCATCACGGGTTTTCTGGGCCATTTGGAAGGTCAAACGAGCCCCGGAGCGAGCATACGCCTCATTTTGACGATTTTCGTGTGCTATTGCACACCATTTTTTGGGTGATCAGGATTCCGACGTCAAAAATGCCAAATTTGTTCGTGGACGTCCGTCAAGACGTTGTCTATGCATACGGTTGGCCATCATGGGTTTTCTGGGCCGTTTGGAAGGTCAAACGAGCCCCGGAGCGAGCATACGCCTCATTTTGACGATTTTCGTGTGCTATTGCACACCATTTTTTGGGTGATCGGGATTCCGACGTCAAAAATGCCAAATTTGTTCGTGGACGTCCGTCAAGACGTTGTCTATGCATACGGTTGGCCATCACGGGTTTTCTGGGCCATTTGGAAGGTCAAACGAGCCCCGGAGCGAGCATACGCCTTATTTTGACGATTTTCGTGTGCTATTGCACACCATTTTTTGGGTGATCGGGATTCCGAATGCCAAATTTGTTCGTGGACGTCCGTCAAGACGTTGTCTATGCATACGGTTGGCCATCACGGGTTTTCTGGGTCGTTTGGAAGGTCAAACGAGCCCCGGAGCGAGCATACGCCTCATTTTGACGATTTTCGTGTGCTATTGCACACCATTTTTTGGGTGATCGGGATTCCGACGTCAAAAATGCCAAATTTGTTCGTGGACGTCCGTCAAGACGTTGTTTATGCATACGGTTGGCCATCACGGGTTTTCTGGGCCATTTGGAAGGTCAAACGAGCCCCGGAGCGAGCATACGCCTTATTTTGACGTTTTTCGTGTGCTATTGCACACCATTTTTTGGGTGATCGGGATTCCGAATGCCAAATTTGTTCGTGGACGTCCGTCAAGACGTTGTCTATGCATACGGTTGGCCATCACGGGTTTTTTGGGTCGTTTGGAAGGTCAAACGAGCCCCGGAGCGAGCATACGCCTCATTTTGACGATTTTCATGTGCTATTGCACACCATTTTTTGGGTGATCGGGATTCCGACGTCAAAAATGCCAAATTTGTTCGTGGACGTCCGTCAAGACGTTGTCTATGCATACGGTTGGCCATCACAGGTTTTCTGGGCCATTTGGAAGGTCAAACGAGCCCCGGAGCGAGCATACGCCTCATTTTGACGATTTTCGTGTGCTATTGCACACCATTTTTTGGGTGATCGGGATTCCGAATGCCAAATTTGTTCGTGGACGTCCGTCAAGACGTTGTCTATGCATACGGTTGGCCATCACGGTTTTTCTGGGCCGTTTGGAAGGTCAAACGAGCCCCGGAGCGAGCATACACCTCATTTTGACGATTTTCGTGTGCTATTGCACACCATTTTTTTGGGGATCGGGATTCCGACGTCAAAAATGCCAAATTTGTTCGTGGACGTCCGTCAAGACGTTGTCTATGCATACGGTTGGCCATCACGGGTTTTCTGGGCCATTTGGAAGGTCAAACGAGCCCCGGAGCGAGCATACGCCTCATTTTGACGATTTTCGTATGCTATTGCACACCATTTTTTGGGTGATCAGGATTCCGACGTCAAAAATTCCAAATTTGTTCGTGGACGTCCGTCAAGACGTTGTCTATGCATACGGTTTGCCATCACGGGTTTTCTGGGCCGTTTGGAAGGTCAAACGAGCCCCGGAGCGAGCATACGCCTCATTTTGACGATTTTCGTGTGCTATTGCACATTATTTTTTGGGTGATCGGGATTCCGACGTCAAAAATGCCAAATTTGTTCGTGGACGTCCGTCAAGACGTTGTCTATGCATACGGTTGGCCATCACGGGTTTTCTGGGCCATTTGGAAGGTCAAACGAGCCCCAGAGCGAGCATACGCCTCATTTTGACGATTTTCGTGTGCTATTGCACACCATTTTTTGGGTGATCAGGATCCCGACGTCAAAAATGCCAAATTTGTTCGTGGACGTCCTTCAAGATGTTTTCTATGCATACGGTTGGCCATCACGGGTTTTCTGGGCCGTTTGGAAGGTCAAACAAGCCCCGGAGCGAGCATACGCCTCATTTTGACGATTTTCGTGTGCTATTGCACACCATTTTTTGGGTGATCGGGATTCCGACGTCAAAAATGCCAAATTTGTTCGTAGACGTCCGTCAAGACGTTGTCTATGCATAAGGTTGGTCATCACGGATTTTCTGGGCCATTTGGAAGGTCAAACGAGCCCCGGAGCGAGCATACGCCTCATTTTGACGATTTTCGTGTGCTATTGCACACAATTTTTTTGGTGATCAGGATTCCGAAGTCAAAAATGCCAAATTTGTTCGTGAACGTCCGTCAAGACGTTGTCTATGCATACGGTTGGCCATCACGGGTTTTCTGGGCCGTTTGGAAGGTCAAACGAGCCCCGGAGCGAGCATACGCCTCATTTTGACGATTTTCGTGTGCTATTGCACACCATTTTTTGGGTGATCGGGATTCCGACGTCAAAAATGCCAAATTTGTTCGTGGACATCCGTCAAGACGTTGTCTATGCATACGGTTGGCCATCACGGGTTTTCTGGGCCATTTGGAAGGTCAAACGAGCCCCGGAGCGAGCATACGCCTCATTTTGACGATTTTCGTGTGCTATTGCACACCATTTTTTGGGTGATTAGGATTCCGATGTCAAAAATGCCAAATTTGTTCGTGGACGTCCGTCAAGACGTTGTCTATGCATACGGTTGGCCATCACGGGTTTTCTGGGCTGTTTGGAAGGTCAAACGAGCCCCGGAGCGAGCATACGCCTCATTTTGACGATTTTCGTGTGCTATTGCACACCATTTTTTGGGTGATCGGGATTCCGACGTCAAAAATGCCAAATTTGTTCGTGGACGTCCGTCAAGACGTTGTCTATGCATACGGTTGGCCATCACGGGTTTCCTGGGCCATTTGGAAGGTCAAACGAGCCCCGGAGCGAGCATACGCCTCATTTTGACGATTTTCGTGTGCTATTGCACACCATTTTTTGGGTGATCAGGATTCCGACGTCAAAAATGCCAAATTTGTTCGTGGACGTCCGTCAAGACATTGTCTATGCATATGGTTGGCCGTCACGGGTTTTCTGGGCCGTTTGGAAGGTCAAACGAGCCCCGGAGAGAGCATACGCCTCATTTTGACGATTTTCGTGTGCTATTGCACACCATTTTTGGGTGATTGGGATTCCGACATCAAAAATGCCAAATTTGTTCGTGGACGTCCGTCAAGACGTTGTCTATGCATACGGTTGGCCATCACGGGTTTTCTGGGTCGTTTGGAAGGTCAAACGAGCCCCGGAGCGAGCATACGCCTCATTTTGACGATTTTCGTGTGCTATTAAACACCATTTTTTAAGGGATCGGGATTCCAACGTCAAAAATGCCAAATTTATTCGTGGACGTCCGTCAAGACGTTGTCTATGAATGCGGTTGGCCATCACGGGTTTTCTGGGCCATTTGGAAGGTCAAACGAGCCCCGGAGCGAGCATACGCCTCATTTTGACGATTTTCGTGTGCTATTGCACACCATTTTTTGGGTGATCAGGATTCCGACGTCAAAAATGCAAAATTTGTTCGAGGACGTCCGTCAAGACGTTGTCTATGCATATGATTGGCCATCACGGGTTTTCTGGGCCGTTTGGAAGGTCAAACGAGCCCCGGTGCGAGCATACGCCCCATTTTGACGATTTTCGTGTGCTATTGCACACCATTTTTTGGGTGATCGGGATTCCGACATCAAAAATGCAAAATTTGTTCGTGGACGTCCGTCAAGACGTTGTCTATGCATACGGTTGGCCATCACGGGTTTTCTGGGCCATTTGGAAGGTCAAACGAGCCACGGAGCAAGCATACGCCTCATTTTGACGATTTTCGTGTGCTATTGCACACCATTTTTTGGGTGATCAGGATTCCGACGTCAAAAATGCAAAATTTGTTCGTGGACGTCCGTCAAGACGTTGTCTATGCATACGGTTGGCCATCACGGGTTTTCTGGGCCGTTTGGAAGGTCAAACGAGCCCCGGAGCGAGCATACGCCTCATATTGATGATTTTCGTGTTCTATTGCACACCATTTTTTGGGTGATCGGGATTCCGACGTCAAAAATGCCAAATTTGTTCGTGGACGTCCATCAAGACGTTGTCTATTCATACGGTTGGCCATCACGGGTTTTCTGGGCCATTTGGAAGGTCAAACGAGCCCCGGAGCGAGCATACGCCTCATTTTGACGATTTTCGTGTGCTATTGCACACCATTTTTTGGGTGATCAGGATTCCGACGTCAAAAATGCCAAATTTGTTCATGGACGTCCGTCAAGACGTTGTCTATGCATACGGTTGGCCATCACGGGTTTTCTGGGCCGTTTGGAAGGTCAAACGAGCCCCGGAGCGAGCATACGCCTCATTTTGACGATTTTCGTGTGCTATTGCACACCATTTTTTGGGTGATCGGGATTCCGACGTCAAAAATGCCAAATTTGTTTGTGGACGTCCGTCAAGACGTTGTCTATGCATACGGTTGGCCATCACGGGTTTTCTGGGCCATTTGGAAGGTCAAACGAGCCCCGGAGCGAGCATACGCCTCATTTTGACGATTTTCGTGTGCTATTGCACACCATTTTTTGGGTGATCAGGATTCCGACGTCAAAAATGCCAAATTTGTTCGTGGACGTCCGTCAAGACGTTGTCTATGCATACGGTTGGCCATCACGGGTTTTCTGGGCCGTTTGGAAGGTCAAACGAGCCCCGGAGCAAGCATACGCCTCATTTTGACGATTTTCGTGTGCTATTGCACACCATTTTTTGGGTGATCCGGATTCCGACGTCAAAAATGCCAAATTTGTTCGTGGACATCCGTCAAGACGTTGTCTATGCATACGGTTGGCCATCACGGGTTTTCTGGGCCATTTGGAAGGTCAAACGAGCCCCGGAGCGAGCATACGCCTCATTTTGACGATTTTCGTGTGCTATTGCACACCATTTTTTGGGTGATCAGGATTTCGACGTCAAAAATGCTAAATTTGTTCGTGGACGTCCGTCAAGACGTTGTCTATGCATACGGTTGGCCATCACGGGTTTTCTGGGCCGTTTGGAAGGTCAAACGAGCCCCGGAGCGAGCATACGCCTCATTTTGACGATTTTCGTGTGCTATTGCACACCATTTTTTGGGTGATCGAAATTCCGACGTCAAAAATGCCAAATTTGTTCGTGGACGTCCGTCAAGATGTTGTCTATGCATACGGTTGGCCATCACGGGTTTTCTGGGCCATTTGGAAGGTCAAACGAGCCCCGGAGCGAGCATACGCCTCATTTTGACGATTTTCGTGTGCTATTGCACACCATTTTTTGGGTGATCAGGATTCCGACGTCAAAAATGCCAAATTTGTTCGTGGACGTCCGTCAAGACGTTGTCTATGCATACGGTTGGCCATCATGGGTTTTCTGGGCCGTTTGGAAGGTCAAACGAGCCCCGGAGCGAGCATACGCCTCATTTTGACGATTTTCGTGTGCTATTGCACACCATTTTTTGGGTGATCGGGATTCCGACGTCAAAAATGCCAAATTTGTTCGTGGAAGTCCGTCAAGACGTTGTCTATGCATACGGTTGGCCATCACGGGTTTTCTGGGCCATTTGGAAGGTCAAACGAGCCCCGGAGCGAGCATACGCCTTATTTTGACGATTTTCGTGTGCTATTGCACACCATTTTTTGGGTGATCGGGATTCCGAATGCCAAATTTGTTCGTGGACGTCCGTCAAGACGTTGTCTATGCATACGGTTGGCCATCACGGGTTTTCTGGGTCGTTTGGAAGGTCAAACGAGCCCCGGAGCGAGCATACGCCTCATTTTGACGATTTTCGTGTGCTATTGCACACCATTTTTTGGGTGATCGGGATTCCGACGTCAAAAATGCCAAATTTGTTCGTGGACGTCCGTCAAGACGTTGTCTATGCATACGGTTGGCCATCACAGGTTTTCTGGGCCATTTGGAAGGTCAAACGAGCCCCGGAGCGAGCATACGCCTAATTTTGACGATTTTCGTGTGCTATTGCACACCATTTTTTGGGTGATCGGGATTCCGAATGCCAAATTTGTTCGTGGACGTCCGTCAAGACGTTGTCTATGCATACGGTTGGCCATCACGGTTTTTCTGGGCCGTTTGGAAGGTCAAACGAGCCCCGGAGCGAGCATACGCCTCATTTTGACGATTTTCGTGTGCTATTGCACACCATTTTTTTGGGGATCGGGATTCCAACGTCAAAAATGCCAAATTTGTTCGTGGACGTCCGTCAAGACGTTGTCTATGCATACGGTTGGCCATCACGGGTTTTCTGGGCCGTTTGGAAGGTCAAACGAGCCCCGGAGCGAGCATACGCCTCATTTTGACGATTTTCGTGTGCTATTGCACACCATTTTTTGGGTGATCAGGATTCCGACGTCAAAAATGCCAAATTTGTTCGTGGACGTCCGTCAAGACGTTGTCTATGCATACGGTTGGCCATCACGGGTTTTCTTGGCCGTTTGGAAGGTCAAACGAGCCCCGGAGCGAGCATACGCCTCATTTTGACGATTTTCGTGTGCTATTGCACACCATTTTTTGGGTGATCGGGATTCCGACGTCAAAAATGCCAAATTTGTTCGTGGACGTCCGTCAAGACGTTGTCTATGCATACGGTTGGTCATCACGGGTTTTCCGGGCCATTTGGAAGGTCAAACGAGCCCCGGAGCGAGTATACGCCTCATTTTTGACGATTTTCGTGTGCTATTGCACACCATTTTTTAGGTGATCAGGATTCCGACGTCAAAAGTGCCAAATGTGTTCGTGGACGTCCGTCAAGACGTTGTCTATGCATACGGTTGGCCATCACGGGTTTTCTGGGCCGTTTGGAAGGTCAAACGAGCCCCGGAGCGAGCATACGCCTCATTTTGACGATTTTCGTGTGCTATTGCACACCATTTTTTGGGTGATCGGGATTTCGACGTCAAAAATGCCAAATTTGTTCGTGGACGTCCGTCAAGACGTTGTCTATGCATACGGTTGGCCATCACGGGTTTTCTGGGCCATTTGGAAGGTCAAACGAGCCCCGGAGCGAGCATACGCCTCATTTTGACGATTTTCGTGTGCTATTGCACACCATTTTTTGGGTGATCAGGATTCCGATGTCAAAAATGCAAAATTTGTTCGTGGACGTCCATCAAGACGTTGTCTATGCATACGGTTGGCCATCATGGGTTTTCTGGGTCGTTTGGAAGGTCAAACGAGCCCCGGAGCGAGCATACGCCTCATTTTGACGATTTTCGTGTGCTATTGCACACCATTTTTTGGGTGATCGGGATTCCGACGTCAAAAATGCCAAATTTGTTCGTAGACGTCCGTCAAGACGTTGTCTATGCATGCGGTTGGTCATCACGGGTTTTCTGGGCCATTTGGAAGGTCAAACGAGCCCCGGAGCGAGCATACGCCTCATTTTGACGATTTTCGTGTGCTATTGCACACCATTTTTTGGGTGATCGGGATTCCGACGTCAAAAATGCCAAATTTTTTCGTGGACGTCCGTCAAGACGTTGTCTATGCATACGGTTGGCCATCACGGGTTTTCTAGGCCGTTTGGAAGGTCAAACAAGCCCCGGAGCGAGCATACGCCTCATTTTGACGATTTTCGTGTGCTATTGCACACCATTTTTTGGGTGATCGGGATTCCGACGTCAAAAATGCCAAATTTGTTCGTGGACGTCCGTCAAGACGTTGTCTATGCATACGGTTGGTCATCACGGGTTTTCCGGGCCATTTGGAAGGTCAAACGAGCCCCGGAGCGAGTATACGCCTCATTTTGACGATTTTCGTGTGCTATTGCACACCATTTTTTGGGTGATCAGGATTCCGACGTCAAAAGTGCCAAATTTGTTCGTGGACGTCCGTCAAGACGTTGTCTATGCATGCGGTTGGCCATCACGGGTTTTCTGGGCCATTTGGAAGGTCAAACGAGCACCGGAGCGAGCATACGCCTCATTTTGACGATTTTCGTGTGCTATTGCACACCATTTTTTGGGTGATCAGGATTCCGACGTCAAAAATGCCAAATTTGTTCGTGGACGTCCGTCAAGACGTTGTCTATGCATACGGTTGGCCATCACGGGTTTCCTGGGCCATTTGGAAGGTCAAACGAGCCCCGGAGCGAGCATACGCCTCATTTTGACGATTTTCGTGTGCTATTGCACACCATTTTTTGGGTGATCAGGATTCCGACGTCAAAAATGCCAAATTTGTTCGTGGACGTCCGTCAAGACGTTGTCTATGCATACGGTTGGCCATCACGGGTTTTCTGGGCCATTTGGAAGGTCAAACGAGCCCCGGAGCGAGCATACGCCTCATTTTGACGATTTTCGTGTGCTATTGCACACCATTTTTTGGGTGATCAGGATTCCGACGTCAAAAATGCCAAATTTGTTCGTGGACGTCCGTCAAGACGTTGTCTATGCATACGGTTGGCCATCACGGGTTTTCTTGGCCGTTTGGAAGGTCAAACGAGCCCCGGAGCGAGCATACGCCTCATTTTGACGATTTTCGTGTGCTATTGCACACCATTTTTTGGGTGATCGGGATTCCGACGTCAAAAATGCCAAATTTGTTCGTGGACGTCTGTCAAGACGTTGTCTATGCATACGGTTGGTCATCACGGGTTTTCCGGGCCATTTGGAAGGTCAAACGAGCCCCGGAGCGAGTATACGCCTCATTTTTGACGATTTTCGTGTGCTATTGCACACCATTTTTTGGGTGATCAGGATTCCGACGTCAAAAGTGCCAAATGTGTTCGTGGACGTCCGTCAAGACGTTGTCTATGCATACGGTTGGCCATCACGGGTTTTCTGGGCCGTTTGGAAGGTCAAACGAGCCCCGGAGCGAGCATACGCCTCATTTTGACGATTTTCGTGTGCTATTGCACACCATTTTTTGGATGATCGGGATTTCGACGTCAAAAATGCCAAATTTGTTCGTGGACGTCCGTCAAGACGTTGTCTATGCATACGGTTGGCCATCACGGGTTTTCTGGGCCATTTGGAAGGTCAAACGAGCCCCGGAGCGAGCATACGCCTCATTTTGACGATTTTCGTGTGCTATTGCACACCATTTTTTGGGTGATCAGGATTCCGACGTCAAAAATGCCAAATTTGTTCGTGGACGTCCGTCAAGACGTTGTCTATGCATAAGGTTGGTCATCACGGGTTTTCTGGGCCATTTGGAAGGTCAAACGAGCCCCGGAGCGAGCATACGCCTCATTTTGACGATTTTCGTGTGCTATTGCACACCATTTTTTGGGTGATCAGGATTCCGACGTCAAAAGTGCCAAATTTGTTCGTGGACGTCCGTCAAGACGTTGTCTATGCATGCGGTTGGCCATCACGGGTTTTCTGGGCCGTTTGGAAGGTCAAACAAGCCCCGGAGCGAGCATACGCCTCATTTTGACGATTTTCGTGTGCTATTGCACACCATTTTTTGGGTGATCGGGATTCCGACCTCAAAAATGCCAAATTTGTTCGTGGACGTCCGTCAAGACGTTGTCTATGCATGCGGTTGGCCATCACGGGTTTTCTGGGCCATTTGGAAGGTCAAACGAGCCCCGGAGCGAGCATACGCCTCATTTTGACGATTTTCGTGTGCTATTGCACACCATTTTTAGGGTGATTGGGATTCCGATGTCAAAAATGCCAAATTTGTTCGTGGACGTTCGTCAAGACGTTGTCTATGCATACGGTTGGCCATCACGGGTTTTCTGGGCCGTTTGGAAGGTCAAACAAGCCCCGGAGCGAGCATACGCCTCATTTTGACGATTTTCGTGTGCTATTGCACACCATTTTTTGGGTGATCGGGATTCCGACGTCAAAAATGCCAAATTTGTTCGTGGACGTCCGTCAAGACGTTGTCTATGCATAAGGTTGGTCATCACGGGTTTTCTGGGCCATTTGGAAGGTCAAACGAGCCCCGGAGCGAGCATACGCCTCATTTTGACGATTTTCGTGTGCTATTGCACACCATTTTTTTGGTGATCAGGATTCCGACGTCAAAAATGCCAAATTTGTTCGTGGACGTCCGTCAAGACGTTGTCTATGCATACGGTTGGCCATCACGGGTTTTCTGGGCCGTTTGGAAGGTCAAACAAGCCCCGGAGCGAGCATACGCCTCATTTTGACGATTTTCGTGTGCTATTGCACACCATTTTTTGGGTGATCGGGATTCCGACCTCAAAAATGCCAAATTTGTTCGTGGACGTCCGTCAAGACGTTGTCTATGCATGCGGTTGGCCATCACGGGTTTTCTGGGCCATTTGGAAGGTCAAACGAGCCCCGGAGCGAGCATACGCCTCATTTTGACGATTTTCGTGTGCTATTGCACACCATTTTTAGGGTGATTGGGATTCCGATGTCAAAAATGCCAAATTTGTTCGTGGACGTTCGTCAAGACGTTGTCTATGCATACGGTTGGCCATCACGGGTTTTCTGGGCCATTTGGAAGGTCAAACGAGCCCCGGAGCGAGCATACGCCTCATTTTGACGATTTTCGTGTGCTATTGCACACCATTTTTTGGGTGATCAGGATTCCGACGTCAAAAATGCCAAATTTGTTCGTGGACGTCCGTCAAGACGTTGTCTATGCATACGGTTGGCCATCACGGGTTTTCTGGGCCGTTTGGAAGGTCAAACGAGCCCCGGAGCGAGCATACGCCTCATTTTGACGATTTTCGTGTGCTATTGCACACCATTTTTTGGGTGATCGGGATTCCGACGTCAAAACTGCCAAATTTGTTCATGGACGTTCGTCAAGACGTTGTCTATGCATACGGTTGGCCATCACGGGTTTTCTGGGCCATTTGGAAGGTCAAACGAGCCCCGGAGTGAGCATACGCCTCATTTTGACGATTTTCGTGTGCTATTGCACACCATTTTTTGGGTGATCAGGATTCTGACGTCAAAAATGCCAAATTTGCTCGTGGACGTCCATCAAGACGTTGTCTATGCATACGGTTGGCCATCACGGGTTTTCTGGTCCGTTTGGAAGGTCAAACGAGCCCCGGAGCGAGCATACGCCTCATTTTGACGATTTTCGTGTGCTATTGCACACCATTTTTTGGGTGATCGGGATTCCGACGTCAAAAATGCCAAATTTGTTCGTGGACGTCCGTCAAGACGTTGTCTATGCATACGGTTGGCCATCACGGGTTTCCTGGGCCATTTGGAAGGTCAAACGAGCCCCGGAGCGAGCATACGCCTCATTTTGACGATTTTCGTGTGCTATTGCACACCATTTTTTGGGTGATCAGGATTCCGACGTCAAAAATGCCAAATTTGTTCGTGGACGTCCGTCAAGACGTTGTCTATGCATACGGTTGGCCATCACGGGTTTTCTGGGCCATTTGGAAGGTCAAACGAGCCCCGGAGCGAGCATACGCCTCATTTTGACGATTTTCGTGTGCTATTGCACACCATTTTTTGGGTGATCAGGATTCCGACGTCAAAAATGCCAAATTTGTTCGTGGACGTCCGTCAAGACGTTGTCTATGCATACGGTTGGCCATCACGGGTTTTCTGGGCCGTTTGGAAGGTCAAACAAGCCCCGGAGCGAGCATACGCCTCATTTTGACGATTTTCGTGTGCTATTATACACCATTTTTTGGGTGATCGGGATTCCGACGTCAAAAATGCCAAATTTGTTCGTGGACGTCCGTCAAGACGTTGTCTATGCATAAGGTTGGTCATCACGGGTTTTCTGGGCCATTTGGAAGGTCAAACGAGCCCCGGAGCGAGCATACGCCTCATTTTGACGATTTTCGTGTGCTATTGCACACCATTTTTTTGGTGATCAGGATTCCGACGTCAAAAATGCCAAATTTGTTCGTGAACGTCCGTCAAGACGTTGTCTATGCATACGGTTGGCCATCACGGGTTTTCTGGGCCGTTTGGAAGGTCAAACGAGCCCCGGAGCGAGCATACGCCTCATTTTGACGATTTTCGTGTGCTATTACACACCATTTTTTAAGTGATCGGGATTTCAACGTCAAAAATGCCAAATTTGTTCGTGGACGTCCGTCAAGACGTTGTCTATGCATACGGTTGGCCATCACGGGTTTTCTGGGCCATTTGGAAGGTCAAACGAGCCCCGGAGCGAGCATAGGCCTCATTTTGACGATTTTCGAGTGCTATTGCACACCATTTTTTGGGTGATCGGGATTCCGACGTCAAAACTTCCAAATTTGTTCGTGGACGTTCGTCAAGACGTTGTCTATGCATACGGTTGGCCATCACGGGTTTTCTGGGCCATTTGGAAGGTCAAACGAGCCCCGGAGCGAGCATACGCCTCATTTTGACGATTTTCGTGTGCTATTGCACACCATTTTTTGGGTGATCAGGATTCTGACGTCAAAAATGCCAAATTTGCTCGTGGACGTCCATCAAGACGTTGTCTATGCATACGGTTGGCCATCACGGGTTTTCTGGTCCGTTTGGAAGGTCAAACGAGCCCCGGAGCGAGCATACGCCTCATTTTGACGATTTTCGTGTGCTATTGCACACCATTTTTTGGGTGATCGGGATTCCGACGTCAAAAATGCCAAATTTGTCCGTGGACGTCCGTCAAGACGTTGTCTATGCATACGGTTGGCCATCACGGGTTTCCTGGGCCATTTGGAAGGTCAAACGAGCCCCGGAGCGAGCATACGCCTCATTTTGATGATTTTCGTGTGCTATTGCACACCATTTTTTGGGTGATCAGGATTCCGACGTCAAAACTGCCAAATTTGTTCGTGGACGTCCGTCAAGACGTTGTCTATGCATAAGGTTGGTCATCACGGGTTTTCTGGGCCATTTGGAAGGTCAAACGAGCCCCGGAGCGAGCATACGCCTCATTTTGACGATTTTCGTGTGCTATTGCACACCATTTTTTTGGTGATCAGGATTCCGACGTCAAAAATGCCAAATTTGTTCGTGAACGTCCGTCAAGACGTTGTCTATGCATACGGTTGGCCATCACGGGTTTTCTGGGCCGTTTGGAAGGTCAAACGAGCCCCGGAGCGAGCATACGCCTCATTTTGACGATTTTCGTGTGCTATTGCACACCATTTTTGGGTGATTGGGATTCCGACATCAAAAATGCCAAATTTGTTCGTGGACGTCCGTCAAGACGTTGTCTATGCATACGGTTGGCCATCATGGGTTTTCTGGGTCGTTTGGAAGGTCAAACGAGCCCCGGAGCGAGCATACGCCTCATTTTGACGATTTTCGTGTGCTATTGCACACCATTTTTTGGGTGATCGGGATTCCGACGTCAAAAATGCCAAATTTGTTCGTGGACGTCCGTCAAGACGTTGTCTATGCATACGGTTGGTCATCACGGGTTTTCCGGGCCATTTGGAAGGTCAAACGAGCCCCGGAGCGAGTATACGCCTCATTTTGACGATTTTCGTGTGCTATTGCACACCATTTTTTGGGTGATCAGGATTCCGACGTCAAAAGTGCCAAATTTGTTCGTGGACGTCCGTCAAGACGTTGTCTATGCATACGGTTGGCCATCACGGGTTTTCTGGGCCGTTTGGAAGGTCAAACGAGCCCCGGAGCGAGCATACGCCTCATTTTGACGATTTTCGTGTGCTATTGCACACCATTTTTTAAGTGATCGGGATTTCAACGTCAAAAATGCCAAATTTGTTCGTGGACGTCCGTCAAGACGTTGTCTATGCATACGGTTGGCCATCACGGGTTTTCTGGGCCATTTGGAAGGTCAAACGAGCCCCGGAGCGAGCATAGGCCTCATTTTGACGATTTTCGTGTGCTATTGCACACCATTTTTTGGGTGATCAGGATTCCGACGTCAAAAATGCCAAATTTGTTCGTGGACGTCCGTCAAGACGTTGTCTATGCATATGGTTGGCCATCACGGGTTTTCTGGGCCGTTTGGAAGGTCAAACGAGCCCCGGAGCGAGCATACGCCTCATTTTGACGATTTTCGTGTGCTATTGCACACCATTTTTGGGTGATTGGGATTCCGACATCAAAAATGCCAAATTTGTTCGTGGACGTCCGTCAAGACGTTGTCTATGCATACGGTTGGCCATCATGGGTTTTCTGGGTCGTTTGGAAGGTCAAACGAGCCCCGGAGCGAGCATACGCCTCATTTTGACGATTTTCGTGTGCTATTGCACACCATTTTTTGGGTGATCGGGATTCCAACGTCAAAAATGCCAAATGTATTCGTGGACGTCCGTCAAGACGTTGTCTATGAATGCGGTTGGCCATCACGGGTTTTCTGGGCCATTTGGAAGGTCAAACGAGCCCCGGAGCAAGCATACGCCTCATTTTGACGATTTTCGTGTGCTATTACACACCATTTTTTGGGTGATAAGGATTCCGACGTCAAAAATGCCAAATTTGTTCGTGGACGTCCGTCAAGACGTTGTCTATGCATATGATTGGCCATCAAGGGTTTTCTGGGCCGTTTGGAAGGTCAAACGAGCCCCGGTGCGAGCATACGCCTCATTTTGACGATTTTCGTGTGCTATTGCACACCATTTTTTGGGTGATCGGGATTCCGACGTCAAAATTGCCAAATTTGTTCGTGGACGTCCGTCAAGACGTTGTCTATGCATACGGTTGGCCATCACGGGTTTTCTGGGCCATTTAGAAGGTCAAACGAGCCCCGGAGCAAGCATACGCCTCATTTTGACAATTTTCGTGTGCTATTGCACACCATTTTTTGGGTGATCAGGATTCCGACGTCAAAAATGCAAAATTTGTTCGTGGACGTCCGTCAAGACGTTGTCTATGCATACGGTTGGCCATCACGGGTTTTCTGGGCCGTTTGGAAGGTCAAACGAGCCCCGTAGCGAGCATACGCCTCATATTGACGATTTTCGTGTGCTATTGCACACCATTTTTTGGGTGATCGGGATTCCGACGTCAAAAATGCCAAATTTGTTCGTGGACGTCCATCAAGACGTTGTCTATGCATACGGTTGGCCATCACGGGTTTTCTGGGCCATTTGGAAGGTCAAACGAGCCCCGGAGCGAGCATACGCCTCATTTTGACGATTTTCGTGTGCTATTGCACACCATTTTTTGGGTGATCAGGATTCCGACGTCAAAAATGCCAAATTTGTTCGTGGACGTCCGTCAAGACGTTGTCTATGCATACGGTTGGCCATCACGGGTTTTCTGGGCCGTTTGGAAGGTCAAACAAGCCCCGGAGCGAGCATACGCCTCATTTTGACGATTTTCGTGTGCTATTGCACACCATTTTTTGGGTGATCGGGATTCCGACGTCAAAAATGCCAAATTTGTTTGTGGACGTCCGTCAAGACGTTGTCTATGCATACGGTTGGCCATCACGGGTTTTCTGGGCCATTTGGAAGGTCAAACGAGCCCCGGAGCGAGCATACGCCTCATTTTGACGATTTTCGTGTGCTATTGCACACCATTTTTTGGGTGATCAGGATTCCGACGTCAAAAATGCCAAATTTGTTCGTGGACGTCCGTCAAGACGTTGTCTATGCATACGGTTGGCCATCACGGGTTTTCTGGGCCGTTTGGAAGGTCAAACGAGCCCCGGAGCGAGCATACGCCTCATTTTGACGATTTTCGTGTGCTATTGAACACCATTTTTTGGGTGATCAGGATTCCGACGTCAAAAATGCCAAATTTGTTCGTGGACATCCGTCAAGACGTTGTCTATGCATACGGTTGGCCATCACGGGTTTTCTGGGCCATTTGGAAGGTCAAACGAGCCCCGGAGCGAGCATACGCCTCATTTTGACGATTTTCGTGTGCTATTGCACACCATTTTTTGGGTGATCAGGATTCCGACGTCAAAAATGCCAAATTTGTTCGTGGACGTCCGTCAAGACGTTGTCTATGCATACGGTTGGCCATCACGGGTTTTCTGGGCCGTTTGGAAGGTCAAACGAGCCCCGGAGCGAGCATACGCCTCATTTTGACGATTTTCGTGTGCTATTGCACACCATTTTTTGGGTGATCGAAATTCTGACGTCAAAAATGCCAAATTTGTTCGTGGACGTCCGTCAAGACGTTGTCTATGCATACGGTTGGCCATCACGGGTTTTCTGGGCCATTTGGAAGGTCAAACGAGCCCCGGAGCGAGCATACGCCTCATTTTGACGATTTTCGTGTGCTATTGCACACCATTTTTTGGGTGATAAGGATTCCGACGTCAAAAATGCCAAATTTGTTCGTGGACGTCCGTCAAGACGTTGTCTATGCATACGGTTGGCCATCATGGGTTTTCTGGGCCGTTTGGAAGGTCAAACGAGCCCCGGAGCGAGCATACGCCTCATTTTGACGATTTTCGTGTGCTATTGCACACCATTTTTTGGGTGATCAGGATTCCGACGTCAAAAATGCCAAATTTGTTCGTGGACGTCCGTCAAGACGTTGTCTATGCATATGGTTGGCCATCACGGGTTTTCTGGGCCGTTTGGAAGGTCAAACGAGCCCCGGAGCAAGCATACGCCTCATTTTGACGATTTTCGTGTGCTATTGCACACCATTTTTTGGGTGATCAGGATTCCGACGTCAAAAATGCAAAATTTGTTCGTGGACGTCCGTCAAGACGTTGTCTATGCATACGGTTGGCCATCACGGGTTTTCTGGGCCGTTTGGAAGGTCAAACGAGCCCCGGAGCGAGTATACGCCTCATATTGACGATTTTCGTGTGCTATTGCAAACCATTTTTTGGGTGATCGGGATTCCGACGTCAAATATGCCAAATTTGTTCGTGGACGTCCATCAAGACGTTGTCTATGCATACGGTTGGCCATCACGGGTTTTCTGGGCCATTTGGAAGGTCAAACGATCCCCGGAGCGAGCATACGCCTCATTTTGACGATTTTCGTGTGCTATTGCACACCATTTTTTGGGTGATCAGGATTCCAACGTCAAAAATGCCAAATTTGTTCGTGGACGTCTGTCAAGACGTTGTCTATGCATACGGTTGGCAATCACGGGTTTTCTGGGTCGTTTGGAAGGTCAAACGAGCCCCGGAGCGAGCATACGCCTCATTTTGACGATTTTCGTGTGCTATTGCACACCATTTTTTGGGTGATCGGGATTCCGACGTCAAAAATGCCAAATTTGTTTGTGGACATCCGTCAAGACGTTGTCTATGCATACGGTTGGCCATCACGGGTTTTCTGGGCCATTTGGAAGGTCAAACGAGCCCCGGAGCGAGCATACGCCTCATTTTGACGATTTTCGTGTGCTATTGCACACCATTTTTTGGGTGATCAGGATTCCGACGTCAAAAATGTCAAATTTGTTCGTGGACGTCCGTAAAGACGTTGTCTATGCATACGGTTGGCCATCACGGGTTTTCTGGGCCGTTTGGAAGGTCAAACGAGCCCCGGAGCGAGCATACGCCTCATTTTGACGATTTTCGTGTGCTATTGCACACCATTTTTTGGGTGATCAGGATTCCGACGTCAAAAATGCAAAATTTGTTCATGGACATCCGTCAAGACGTTGTCTATGCATACGGTTGGCCATCACGGGTTTTCTGGGCCATTTGGAAGGTCAAACGAGCCCCGGAGCGAGCATACGCCTCATTTTGACGATTTTCGTGTGCTATTGCACACCATTTTTTGGGTGATCAGGATTCCGACGTCAAAAATGCCAAATTTGTTTGTGGACGTCCGTCAAGACGTTGTCTATGCATACGGTTGGCCATCACGGGTTTTCTGGGCCGTTTGGAAGGTCAAACGAGCCCCGGAGCGAGCATACGCCTCATTTTGACGATTTTCGTGTGCTATTGCACACCATTTTTTGGGTGATCGAAATTCCGACGTCAAAAATGCCAAATTTGTTCGTGGACGTCCGTCAAGACGTTGTCTATGCATACGGTTGGCCATCACGGGTTTTCTGGGCCATTTGGAAGGTTAAACGAGCCCCGGAGCGAGCATACGCCTCATTTTGACGATTTTCGTGTGCTATTGCACACCATTTTTTGGGTGATCGGGATTCCGACGTCAAAAATGCCAAATTTGTTCGTGGACGTCCGTCAAGACGTTGTCTATGCATACGGTTGGTCATCACGGGTTTTCCGGGCCATTTGGAAGGTCAAACGAGCCCCGGAGCGAGTATACGCCTCATTTTGACGATTTTCGTGTGCTATTGCACACCATTTTTTGGGTGATCAGGATTCCGACGTCAAAAGTGCCAAATTTGTTCGTGGACGTCCGTCAAGACGTTGTCTATGCATGCGGTTGGCCATCACGGGTTTTCTGGGCCATTTGGAAGGTCAAACGAGCCCCGGAGCGAGCATACGCCTCATTTTGACGATTTTCGTGTGCTATTGCACACCATTTTTTGGGTGATCAGGATTCCGACGTCAAAAATGCCAAATTTGTTCGTGGACGTCCGTCAAGACGTTGTCTATGCATACGGTTGGCCATCACGGGTTTTCTGGGCCGTTTGGAAGGTCAAACGAGCCCCGGAGCGAGCATACGCCTCATTTTGACGATTTTCGTGTGCTATTGCACACCATTTTTTGGGTGATCGGGATTTCGACGTCAAAACTGCCAAATTTGTTCATGGACGTTCGTCAAGACGTTGTCTATGCATACGGTTGGCCATCACGGGTTTTCTGGGCCATTTGGAAGGTTAAACGAGCCCCGGAGCGAGCATACGCCTCATTTTGACGATTTTCGTGTGCTATTGCACACCATTTTTTCGGTGATCAGGATTCTGACGTCAAAAATGCCAAATTTGCTCGTGGACGTCCGTCAAGACGTTGTCTATGCATATGGTTGGCCATCACGGGTTTTCTGGTCCGTTTGGAAGGTCAAACGAGCCCCGGAGCGAGCATACGCCTCATTTTGACGATTTTCGTGTGCTATTGCACACCATTTTTTGGGTGATCGGGATTCCGACGTCAAAAATGCCAAATTTGTTCGTGGACGTCCGTCAAGACGTTGTCTATGCATACGGTTGGCCATCACGGGTTTCCTGGGCCATTTGGAAGGTCAAACGAGCCCCGGAGCGAGCATACGCCTCATTTTGACGATTTTCGTGTGCTATTGCACACCATTTTTTGGGTGATCAGGATTCCGACGTCAAAAATGCCAAATTTGTTCGTGGACGTCCGTCAAGACGTTGTCTATGCATACGATTGGCCATCACGGGTTTTCTGGGCCATTTGGAAGGTCAAACGAGCCCCGGAGCGAGCATACGCCTCATTTTGACGATTTTCGTGTGCTATTGCACACCATTTTTTGGTGATCAGGATTCCGACGTCAAAAATGCCAAATTTGTTCGTGGACGTCCGTCAAGACGTTGTCTATGCATACGGTTGGCCATCACGGGTTTTCTGGGCCGTTTGGAAGGTCAAACAAGCCCCGGAGCGAGCATACGCCTCATTTTGACGATTTTCGTGTGCTATTGCACACCATTTTTTGGGTGATCGGGATTCCGACGTCAAAAATGCCAAATTTGTTCGTGGACGTCCGTCAAGACGTTGTCTATGCATAAGGTTGGTCATCACGGGTTTTCTGGGCCATTTGGAAGGTCAAACGAGCCCCGGAGCGAGCATACGCCTCATTTTGACGATTTTCGTGTGCTATTGCACACCATTTTTTTGGTGATCAGGATTCCAACGTAAAAAATGCCAAATTTGTTCGTGAACGTCCGTCAAGACGTTGTCTATGCATACGGTTGGCCATCACGGGTTTTCTGGGCCGTTTGGAAGGTCAAACGAGCCCCGGAGCGAGCATACGCCTCATTTTGACGATTTTCGTGTGCTATTGCACACCATTTTTTGGGTGATCGGGATTCCGACGTCAAAAATGCCAAATTTGTTCGTGGACGTCCGTCAAGACGTTGTCTATGCATACGGTTGGCCATCACGGGTTTTCTGGGCCATTTGGAAGGTCAAACGAGCCCCGGAGCGAGCATACGCCTCATTTTGACGATTTTCGTGTGCTATTGCACACTATTTTTTGGGTGATCGGGATTCCGACGTCAAAACTGCCAAATTTGTTCGTGGACGTCCGTCAAGACGTTGTCTATGCATACGGTTGGCCATCACGGGTTTTCTGGGCTGTTTGGAAGGTCAAACGAGCCCCGGAGCGAGCATACGCCTCATTTTGACGATTTTCGTGTGCTATTGCACACCATTTTTAGGGTGATCAGGATTCCGACGTCAAAAATGCCAAATTTGTTCGTGGACGTCCGTCAAGACGTTGTCTATGCATACGGTTGGTCATCACGGGTTTTCCGGGCCATTTGGAAGGTCAAACGAGCCCCGGAGCGAGTATACGCCTCATTTTGACGATTTTCGTGTGCTATTGCACACCATTTTTTGGGTGATCAGGATTCCGACGTCAAAAGTGCCAAATTTGTTCGTGGACGTCCGTCAAGACGTTGTCTATGCATACGGTTGGCCATCACGGGTTTTCTGGGCCATTTGGAAGGTCAAACGAGCCCCGGAGCGAGCATACGCCTCATTTTGACGATTTTCGTGTGCTATTGCACACCATTTTTTGGGTGATCAGGATTCCGACGTCAAAAATACCAAATTTGTTCGTGGACGTCCGTCAAGACGTTGTCTATGCATACGGTTGGCCATCACGGGTTTTCTTGGCCGTTTGGAAGGTCAAACGAGCCCCGGAGCGAGCATACGCCTCATTTTGACGATTTTCGTGTGCTATTGCACACCATTTTTTGGGTGATCGGGATTCCGACGTCAAAAATGCCAAATTTGTTCGTAGACGTCCGTCAAGACGTTGTCTATGCATGCGGTTGGTCATCACGGGTTTTCTGGGCCATTTGGAAGGTCAAACGAGCCCCGGAGCGAGCATACGCCTCATTTTGACGATTTTCGTGTGCTATTGCACACCATTTTTTGGGTGATCGGGATTCCGACGTCAAAAATGCCAAATTTGTTCGTGGACGTCCGTCAAGACGTTGTCTATGCATACGGTTGGCCATCACGGGTTTTCTAGGCCGTTTGGAAGGTCAAACGAGCCCCGGAGCGAGCATACGCCTCATTTTGACGATTTTCGTGTCCTATTGCACACCATTTTTTGGGTGATCGGGATTCCGACGTCAAAAATGCCAAATTTGTTCGTGGACATCTTTCAAGACGTTGTCTATGCATACGGTTGGCCATCACGGGTTTTCTGGGCCATTTGGAAGGTCAAACGAGCCCCGGAGCGAGCATACGCCTCATTTTGACGATTTTCGTGTGCTATTGCACACCATTTTTTGGGTGATCAGGATTCCGATGTCAAAAATGCCAAATTTGTTCGTGGACGTCCGTCAAGACGTTGTCTATGCATACGGTTGGCCATCACGGGTTTTCTGGGTCGTTTGGAAGGTCAAACGAGCCCCGGAGCGAGCATACGCCTCATTTTGACGATTTTCGTGTGCTATTGCACACCATTTTTTGGGTGATCGGGATTCCGACCTCAAAAATGCCAAATTTGTTCGTGGACATCCGTCAAGACGTTGTCAATGCATGCGGTTGGCCATCACGGGTTTTCTGGGCCATTTGGAAGGTCAAACGAGCCCCGGAGCGAGCATACGCCTCATTTTGACGATTTTCGTGTGCTATTGCACACCATTTTTTGGGTGATTGGGATTCCGATGTCAAAAATGCCAAATTTGTTCGTGGACGTCCGTCAAGACGTTGTCTATGCATACGGTTGGCCATCACGGGTTTTCTGGGCCATTTGGAAGGTCAAACGAGCCCCGGAGCGAGCATACGCCTCATTTTGACGATTTTCGTGTGCTATTGCACACCATTTTTTGGGTGATCAGGATTCCGACGTCAAAAATGCCAAATTTGTTCGTGGACGTCCGTCAAGACGTTGTCTATGCATACGGTTGGCCATCACGGGTTTTCTGGGCCGTTTGGAAGGTCAAACGAGCCCCGGAGCGAGCATACGCCTCATTTTGACGATTTTCGTGTGCTATTGCACACCATTTTTTGGGTGATCGGGATTCCGACGTCAAAACTGCCAAATTTGTTCGTGGACGTTCGTCAAGACGTTGTCTATGCATACGGTTGGCCATCACGGGTTTTCTGGGCCATTTGGAAGGTCAAACGAGCCCCGGAGCGAGCATACGCCTCATTTTGACGATTTTCGTGTGCTATTGCACACCATTTATTGGGTGATCAGGATTCTGACGTCAAAAATGCCAAATTTGCTCGTGGACGTCCATCAAGACGTTGTCTATGCATACGGTTGGCCATCACGGGTTTTCTGGTCCGTTTGGAAGGTCAAACGAGCCCCGGAGCGAGCATACGCCTCATTTTGACGATTTTCGTGTGCTATTGCACACCATTTTTTGGGTGATCGGGATTCCGACGTCAAAAATGCCAAATTTGTTCGTGGACGTCCGTCAAGACGTTGTCTATGCATACGGTTGGCCATCACGGGTTTCCTTGGCCATTTGGAAGGTCAAACGAGCCCCGGAGCGAGCATACGCCTCATTTTGACGATTTTCGTGTGCTATTGCACACCATTTTTTGGGTGATCAGGATTCCGACGTCAAAAATGCCAAATTTGTTTGTGGACGTCCGTCAAGACGTTGTCTATGCATACGGTTGGCCATCACGGGTTTTCTGGGCCATTTGGAAGGTCAAACGAGCCCCGGAGCGAGCATACGCCTCATTTTGACGATTTTCGTGTGCTATTGCACACCATTTTTTGGGTGATCAGGATTCCGACGTCAAAAATGCCAAATTTGTTCGTGGACGTCCGTCAAGACGTTGTCTATGCATACGGTTGGCCATCACGGGTTTTCTGGGCCGTTTGAAAGGTCAAACAAGCCCCGGAGCGAGCATACGCCTCATTTTGACGATTTTCGTGTGCTATTGCACACCATTTTTTGGGTGATCGGGATTCCGACGTCAAAAATGCCAAATTTGTTCGTGGACGTCCGTCAAGACGTTGTCTATGCATAAGGTTGGTCATCACGGGTTTTCTGGGCCATTTGGAAGGTCAAACGAGCCCCGGAGCGAGCATACGCCTCATTTTGACGATTTTCGTGTGCTATTGCACACCATTTTTTTGGTGATCAGGATTCCGACGTCAAAAATGCCAAATTTGTTCGTGAACGTCCGTCAAGACGTTGTCTATGCATACGGTTGGCCATCACGGGTTTTCTGGGCCGTTTGGAAGGTCAAACGAGCCACGGAGCGAGCATACGCCTCATTTTGACGATTTTCGTGTGCTATTGCACACCATTTTTTGGGTGATCGGGATTCCGACGTCAAAAATGCCAAATTTGTTCGTGGACGTCCGTCAAGACGTTGTCTATGCATACGGTTGGCCATCACGGGTTTTCTGGGCCATTTGGAAGGTCAAACGAGCCCCGGAGCGAGCATACGCCTCATTTTGACGATTTTCGTGTGCTATTGCACACCATTTTTTGGGTGATCGGGATTCCGACGTCAAAAATGCCAAATTTGTTCGTGGACGTCCGTCAAGACGTTGTCTATGCATACGGTTGGCCATCACGGGTTTTCTGGGCTGTTTGGAAGGTCAAACGAGCCCCGGAGCGAGCATACGCCTCATTTTGACGATTTTCGTGTGCTATTGCACACCATTTATTGGGTGATCAGGATTCCGACGTCAAAAATGCCAAATTTGTTCGTGGACGTCCGTCAAGACGTTGTCTATGCATACGGTTGGTCATCACGGGTTTTCCGGGCCATTTGGAAGGTCAAACGAGCCCCGGAGCGAGTATACGCCTCATTTTGACGATTTTCGTGTGCTATTGCACACCATTTTTTGGGTGATCAGGATTCCGATGTCAAAAGTGCCAAATTTGTTCGTGGACGTCCGTCAAGACGTTGTCTATGCATACGGTTGGCCATCACGGGTTTTCTGGGCCATTTGGAAGGTCAAACGAGCCCCGGAGCGAGCATACGCCTCATTTTGACGATTTTCGTGTGCTATTGCACACCATTTTTTGGGTGATCAGGATTCCGACGTCAAAAATGCCAAATTTGTTCGTGGACGTCCGTCAAGACGTTGTCTATGCATACGGTTGGCCATCACGGGTTTTCTTGGCCGTTTGGAAGGTCAAACGAGCCCCGGAGCGAGCATACGCCTCATTTTGACGATTTTCGTGTGCTATTGCACACCATTTTTTGGGTGATCGGGATTCCGACGTCAAAAATGCCAAATTTGTTCGTGGACGTCCGTCAAGACGTTGTCTATGCATACGGTTGGTCATCACGGGTTTTCCGGGCCATTTGGAAGGTCAAACGAGCCCCGGAGCGAGTATACGCCTCATTTTGACGATTTTCGTGTGCTATTGCACACCATTTTTTGGGTGATCAGGATTCCGACGTCAAAAGTGCCAAATTTGTTCGTGGACGTCCGTCAAGACGTTGTCTATGCATACGGTTGGCCATCACGGGTTTTCTGGGCCGTTTGGAAGGTCAAACGAGCCCCGGAGCGAGCATACGCCTCATTTTGACGATTTTCGTGTGCTATTGCACACCATTTTTTAAGTGATCGGGATTTCAACGTCAAAAATGCCAAATTTGTTCGTGGACGTCCTTCAAGACGTTGTCTATGCATATGGTTGGCCATCACGGGTTTTCTGGGCCGTTTGGAAGGTCAAACGAGCCCCGGAGCGAGCATACGCCTCATTTTGACGATTTTCGTGTTCTATTGCACACCATTTTTGGGTGATTGGGATTCCGACATCAAAAATGCCAAATTTGTTCGTGGACGTCCTTCAAGACGTTGTCTATGCATACGGTTGGCCATCATGGGTTTTCTGGGTCGTTTGGAAGGTCAAACGAGCCCCGGAGCGAGCATACGCCTCATTTTGACGATTTTCGTGTGCTATTGCACACCATTTTTTGGGTGATCAGGATTCCGACGTCAAAAATGCCAAATTTGTTCGTGGACGTCCGTCAAGACGTTGTCTATGCATACGGTTGGCCATCACGGGTTTTCTGGGCCGTTTGGAAGGTCAAACGAGCCCCGGAGCGAGCATACGCCTTATTTTGACGATTTTCGTGTGCTATTGCACACCATTTTTTGGGTGATCGGGATTCCGAATGCCAAATTTGTTCGTGGACGTCCGTCAAGACGTTGTCTATGCATACGGTTGGCCATCACGGGTTTTCTGGGCCATTTGGAAGGTCAAACGAGCCCCGGAGCGAGCATACGCCTTATTTTGACGATTTTCGTGTGCTATTGCACACCATTTTTTGGGTGATCGGGATTCCAACGTCAAAAATGCCAAATTTGTTCGTGGACGTCCGTCAAGACGTTGTCTATGCATACGGTTGGTCATCACGGGTTTTCCGGGCCATTTGGAAGGTCAAACGAGCCCCGGAGCGAGTATACGCCTCATTTTGACGATTTTCGTGTGCTATTGCACACCATTTTTTGGGTGATCAGGATTCCGACGTCAAAAGTGCCAAATTTGTTCGTGGACGTCCGTCAAGACGTTGTCTATGCATGCGGTTGGCCATCACGGGTTTTCTGGGCCATTTGGAAGGTCAAACGAGCCCCGGAGCGAGCATACGCCTCATTTTGACGATTTTCGTGTGCTATTGCACACCATTTTTTGGGTGATCAGGATTCCGACGTCAAAAATGCCAAATTTGTTCGTGGACGTCCGTCAAGACGTTGTCTATGCATACGGTTGGCCATCACGGGTTTTCTGGGCCGTTTGGAAGGTCAAACGAGCCCCGGAGCGAGCATACGCCTCATTTTGACGATTTTCGTGTGCTAGTGCACACCATTTTTTGGGTGATCGGGATTCCGACGTCAAAACTGCCAAATTTGTTCGTGGACGTTCGTCAAGACGTTGTCTATGCATACGGTTGGCCATCACGGGTTTTCTGGGCCATTTGGAAGGTCAAACGAGCCCCGGAGCGAGCATACGCCTCATTTTGACGATTTTCGTGTGCTATTGCACACCATTTTTTGGGTGATCAGGATTCTGACGTCAAAAATGCCAAATTTGCTCTTGGACGTCCGTCAAGACGTTGTCTATGCATACGGTTGGCCATCACGGGTTTTCTGGTCCGTTTGGAAGGTCAAACGAGCCCCGGAGCGAGCATACGCCTCATTTTGACGATTTTCGTGTGCTATTGCACACCATTTTTTGGGTGATCGGGATTCCGACGTCAAAAATGCCAAATTTGTTCGTGGACGTCCGTCAAGACGTTGTCTATGCATACGGTTGGCCATCACGGGTTTCCTGGGCCATTTGGAAGGTCAAACGAGCCCCGGAGCGAGCATACGCCTCATTTTGACGATTTTCGTGTGCTATTGCACACCATTTTTTGGGTGATCAGGATTCCGACGTCAAAAATGCCAAATTTGTTCGTGGACGTCCGTCAAGACGTTGTCTATGCATACGGTTGGCCATCACGGGTTTTCTGGGCCATTTGGAAGGTCAAACGAGCCCCGGAGCGAGCATACGCCTCATTTTGACGATTTTCGTGTGCTATTGCACACCATTTTTTGGGTGATCAGGATTCCGACGTCAAAAATGCCAAATTTGTTCGTGGACGTCCGTCAAGACGTTGTCTATGCATACGGTTGGCCATCACGGGTTTTCTGGGCCGTTTGGAAGGTCAAACAAGCCCCGGAGCGAGCATACGCCTCATTTTGACGATTTTCGTGTGCTATTGCACACCATTTTTTGGGTGATCGGGATTCCGACGTCAAAAATGCCAAATTTGTTCGTGGACGTCCGTCAAGACGTTGTCTATGCATAAGGTTGGTCATCACGGGTTTTCTGGGCCATTTGGAAGGTCAAACGAGCCCCGGAGCGAGCATACGCCTCATTTTGACGATTTTCGTGTGCTATTGCACACCATTTTTTTGGTGATCAGGATTCCGACGTCAAAAATTCCAAATTTGTTCGTGAACGTCCGTCAAGACGTTGTCTATGCATACGGTTGGCCATCACGGGTTTTCTGGGCCGTTTGGAAGATCAAACGAGCCCCGGAGCGAGCATACGCCTCATTTTGACGATTTTCGTGTGCTATTGCACACCATTTTTTGGGTGATCGGGATTCCGACGTCAAAAATGCCAAATTTGTTCGTGGACGTCCGTCAAGACGTTGTCTATGCATACGGTTGGCCATCACGGGTTTTCTGGGCCATTTGGAAGGTCAAACGAGCCCCGGAGCGAGCATACGCCTCATTTTGACGATTTTCGTGTGCTATTGCACACCATTTTTTGGGTGATCGGGATTCCGACGTCAAAAATGCCAAATTTGTTCGTGGACGTCCGTCAAGACGTTGTCTATGCATACGATTGGCCATCACGGGTTTTCTGGGCTGTTTGGAAGGTCAAACGAGCCCCGGAGCGAGCATACGCCTCATTTTGACGATTTTCGTGTGCTATTGCACACCATTTTTTGGGTGATCAGGATTCCGACGTCAAAAATGCCAAATTTGTTCGTGGACGTCCGTCAAGACGTTGTCTATGCATACGGTTGGTCATCACGGGTTTTCCGGGCCATTTGGAAGGTCAAACGAGCCCCGGAGCGAGTATACGCCTCATTTTGACGATTTTCGTGTGCTATTGCACACCATTTTTTGGGTGATCAGGATTCCGACGTCAAAAGTGCCAAATTTGTTCGTGGACGTCCGTCAAGACGTTGTCTATGCATACGGTTGGCCATCACGGGTTTTCTGGGCCATTTGGAAGGTCAAACGAGCCCCGGAGCGAGCATACGCCTCATTTTGACGATTTTCGTGTGCTATTGCACACCATTTTTTGGGTGATCAGGATTCCGACGTCAAAAATGCCAAATTTGTTCGTGGACGTCCGTCAAGACGTTGTCTATGCATACGGTTGGCCATCACGGGTTTTCTTGGCCGTTTGGAAGGTCAAACGAGCCCCGGAGCGAGCATACGCCTCATTTTGACGATTTTCGTGTGCTATTGCACACCATTTTTTGGGTGATCGGGATTCCGACGTCAAAAATGCCAAATTTGTTCGTAGACGTCCGTCAAGACGTTGTCTATGCATGCGGTTGGTCATCACGGGTTTTCTGGGCCATTTGGAAGGTCAAACGAGCCCCGGAGCGAGCATACGCCTCATTTTGACGATTTTCGTGTGCTATTGCACACCATTTTTTGGGTGATCGGGATTCCGACGTCAAAAATGCCAAATTTGTTCGTGGACGTCCGTCAAGACGTTGTCTATGCATACGGTTGGCCATCACGGGTTTTCTAGGCCGTTTGGAAGGTCAAACGAGCCCCGGAGCGAGCATACGCCTCATTTTGACGATTTTCGTGTCCTATTGCACACCATTTTTTGGGTGATCGGGATTCCGACGTCAAAAATGCCAAATTTGTTCGTGGACGTCTTTCAAGACGTTGTCTATACATACGGTTGGCCATCACGGGTTTTCTGGGCCATTTGGAAGGTCAAACGAGCCCCGGAGCGAGCATACGCCTCATTTTGACGATTTTCGTGTGCTATTGCACACCATTTTTTGGGTGATCAGGATTCCGATGTCAAAAATGCCAAATTTGTTCGTGGACGTCCGTCAAGACATTGTCTATGCATACGGTTGGCCATCACGGGTTTTCTGGGTCGTTTGGAAGGTCAAACGAGCCCCGGAGCGAGCATACGCCTCATTTTGACGATTTTCGTGTGCTATTGCACACCATTTTTTGGGTGATCGGGATTCCGACCTCAAAAATGCCAAATTTGTTCGTGGACGTCCGTCAAGATGTTGTCAATGCATGCGGTTGGCCATCACGGGTTTTCTGGGCCATTTGGAAGGTCAAACGAGCCCCGGAGCGAGCATACGCCTCATTTTGACGATTTTCGTGTGCTATTGCACACCATTTTTTGGGTGATTGGGATTCCGATGTCAAAAATGCCAAATTTGTTCGTGGACGTCCGTCAAGACGTTGTCTATGCATACGGTTGGCCATCACGGGTTTTCTGGGCCATTTGGAAGGTCAAACGAGCCCCGGAGCGAGCATACGCCTCATTTTGACGATTTTCGTGTGCTATTGCACACCATTTTTTGGGTGATCAGGATTCCGACGTCAAAAATGCCAAATTTGTTCGTGGACGTCCGTCAAGACGTTGTCTATGCATACGGTTGGCCATCACGGGTTTTCTGGGCCGTTTGGAAGGTCAAACGAGCCCCGGAGCGAGCATACGCCTCATTTTGACGATTTTCGTGTGCTATTGCACACCATTTTTTGGGTGATCGGGATTCCGACGTCAAAACTGCCAAATTTGTTCGTGGACGTTCGTCAAGACGTTGTCTATGCATACGGTTGGCCATCACGGGTTTTCTGGGCCATTTGGAAGGTCAAACGAGCCCCGGAGCGAGCATACGCCTCATTTTGACGATTTTCGTGTGCTATTGCACACCATTTTTTGGGTGATCAGGATTCTGACGTCAAAAATGCCAAATTTGCTCGTGGACGTCCATCAAGACGTTGTCTATGCATACGGTTGGCCATCACGGGTTTTCTGGGCCGTTTGGAAGGTCAAACGAGCCCCGGAGCGAGCATACGCCTCATTTTGACGATTTTCGTGTGCTATTGCACACCATTTTTTGGGTGATCGGGATTCCGACGTCAAAAATGCCAAATTTGTTCGTGGACGTCCGTCAAGACGTTGTCTATGCATACGGTTGGCCATCACGGGTTTTCTGGGCCATTTGGAAGGTCAAACGAGCCCCGGAGCGAGCATACGCCTCATTTTGACGATTTTCGTGTGCTATTGCACACCATTTTTTGGGTGATCAGGATTCTGACGTCAAAAATGCCAAATTTGCTCGTGGACGTCCATCAAGACGTTGTCTATGCATACGGTTGGCCATCACGGGTTTTCTGGTCCGTTTGGAAGGTCAAACGAGCCCCGGAGCGAGCATACGCCTCATTTTGACGATTTTCGTGTGCTATTGCACACCATTTTTTGGGTGATCGGGATTCCGACGTCAAAAATGCCAAATTTGTTCGTGGACGTCCGTCAAGACGTTGTCTATGCATACGGTTGGCCATCACGGGTTTCCTGGGCCATTTGGAAGGTCAAACGAGCCCCGGAGCGAGCATACGCCTCATTTTGACGATTTTCGTGTGCTATTGCACACCATTTTTTGGGTGATCAGGATTCCGACGTCAAAAATGCCAAATTTGTTCGTGGACGTCCGTCAAGACGTTGTCTATGCATACGGTTGGCCATCACGGGTTTTCTGGGCCATTTGGAAGGTCAAACGAGCCCCGGAGCGAGCATACGCCTCATTTTGACGATTTTCGTGTGCTATTGCACACCATTTTTTGGGTGATCAGGATTCCGACGTCAAAAATGCCAAATTTGTTCGTGGACGTCCGTCAAGACGTTGTCTATGCATACGGTTGGCCATCACGGGTTTTCTGGGCCGTTTGGAAGGTCAAACAAGCCCCGGAGCGAGCATACGCCTCATTTTGACGATTTTCGTGTGCTATTGCACACCATTTTTTGGGTGATCGGGATTCCGACGTCAAAAATGCCAAATTTGTTCGTGGACGTCCGTCAAGACGTTGTCTATGCATAAGGTTGGTCATCACGGGTTTTCTGGGCCATTTGGAAGGTCAAACGAGCCCCGGAGCGAGCATACGCCTCATTTTGACGATTTTCGTGTGCTATTGCACACCATTTTTTTGGTGATCAGGATTCCGACGTCAAAAATGCCAAATTTGTTCGTGAACGTCCGTCAAGACGTTGTCTATGCATACGGTTGGCCATCACGGGTTTTCTGGGCCGTTTGGAAGGTCAAACGAGCCCCGGAGCGAGCATACGCCTCATTTTGACGATTTTCGTGTGCTATTGCACACCATTTTTTGGGTGATCGGGATTCCGACGTCAAAAATGCCAAATTTGTTCGTGGACGTCCGTCAAGACGTTGTCTATGCATACGGTTGGCCATCACGGGTTTTCTGGGCCATTTGGAAGGTCAAACGAGCCCCGGAGCGAGCATACGCCTCATTTTGACGATTTTCGTGTGCTATTGCACACCATTTTTTGGGTGATCGGGATTCCGACGTCAAAAATGCCAAATTTGTTCGTGGACGTCCGTCAAGACGTTGTCTATGCATACGGTTGGCCATCACGGGTTTTCTGGGCTGTTTGGAAGGTCAAACGAGCCCCGGAGCGAGCATACGCCTCATTTTGACGATTTTCGTGTGCTATTGCACACCATTTATTGGGTGATCAGGATTCCGACGTCAAAAATGCCAAATTTGTTCGTGGACGTCCGTCAAGACGTTGTCTATGCATACGGTTGGTCATCACGGGTTTTCCGGGCCATTTGGAAGGTCAAACGAGCCCCGGAGCGAGTATACGCCTCATTTTGACGATTTTCGTGTGCTATTGCACACCATTTTTTGGGTGATCAGGATTCCGACGTCAAAAGTGCCAAATTTGTTCGTGGACGTCCGTCAAGACGTTGTCTATGCATACGGTTGGCCATCACGGGTTTTCTGGGCCATTTGGAAGGTCAAACGAGCCCCGGAGCGAGCATACGCCTCATTTTGACGATTTTCGTGTGCTATTGCACACCATTTTTTGGGTGATCAGGATTCCGACGTCAAAAATGCCAAATTTGTTCGTGGACGTCCGTCAAGACGTTGTCTATGCATACGGTTGGCCATCACGGGTTTTCTTGGCCGTTTGGAAGGTCAAACGAGCCCCGGAGCGAGCATACGCCTCATTTTGACGATTTTCGTGTGCTATTGCACACCATTTTTTGGGTGATCGGGATTCCGACGTCAAAAATGCCAAATTTGTTCGTGGACGTCCGTCAAGACGTTGTCTATGCATACGGTTGGTCATCACGGGTTTTCCGGGCCATTTGGAAGGTCAAACGAGCCCCGGAGCGAGTATACGCCTCATTTTGACGATTTTCGTGTGCTATTGCACACCATTTTTTGGGTGATCAGGATTCCGACGTCAAAAGTGCCAAATTTGTTCGTGGACGTCCGTCAAGACGTTGTCTATGCATACGGTTGGCCATCACGGGTTTTCTGGGCCGTTTGGAAGGTCAAACGAGCCCCGGAGCGAGCATACGCCTCATTTTGACGATTTTCGTGTGCTATTGCACACCATTTTTTAAGTGATCGGGATTTCAACGTCAAAAATGCCAAATTTGTTCGTGGACGTCCTTCAAGACGTTGTCTATGCATATGGTTGGCCATCACGGGTTTTCTGGGCCGTTTGGAAGGTCAAACGAGCCCCGGAGCGAGCATACGCCTCATTTTGACGATTTTCGTGTGCTATTGCACACCATTTTTGGGTGATTGGGATTCCGACATCAAAAATGCCAAATTTGTTCGTGGACGTCCGTCAAGACGTTGTCTATGCATACGGTTGGCCATCATGGGTTTTCTGGGTCGTTTGGAAGGTCAAACGAGCCCCGGAGCGAGCATACGCCTCATTTTGACGATTTTCGTGTGCTATTGCACACCATTTTTTGGGTGATCAGGATTCCGACGTCAAAAATGCCAAATTTGTTCGTGGACGTCCGTCAAGACGTTGTCTATGCATACGGTTGGCCATCACGGGTTTTCTGGGCCGTTTGGAAGGTCAAACGAGCCCCGGAGCGAGCATACGCCTTATTTTGACGATTTTCGTGTGCTATTGCACACCATTTTTTGGGTGATCGGGATTCCGAATGCCAAATTTGTTCGTGGACGTCCGTCAAGACGTTGTCTATGCATACGGTTGGCCATCACGGGTTTTCTGGGCCATTTGGAAGGTCAAACGAGCCCCGGAGCGAGCATACGCCTTATTTTGACGATTTTCGTGTGCTATTGCACACCATTTTTTGGGTGATCGGGATTCCGACGTCAAAAATGCCAAATTTGTTCGTGGACGTCCGTCAAGACGTTGTCTATGCATACGGTTGGTCATCACGGGTTTTCCGGGCCATTTGGAAGGTCAAACGAGCCCCAGAGCGAGTATACGCCTCATTTTGACGATTTTCGTGTGCTATTGCACACCATTTTTTGGGTGATCAGGATTCCGACGTCAAAAGTGCCAAATTTGTTCGTGGACGTCCGTCAAGACGTTGTCTATGCATGCGGTTGGCCATCACGGGTTTTCTGGGCCATTTGGAAGGTCAAACGAGCCCCGGAGCGAGCATACGCCTCATTTTGACGATTTTCGTGTGCTATTGCACACCATTTTTTGGGTGATCAGGATTCCGACGTCAAAAATGCCAAATTTGTTCGTGGACGTCCGTCAAGACGTTGTCTATGCATACGGTTGGCCATCACGGGTTTTCTGGGCCGTTTGGAAGGTCAAACGAGCCCCGGAGCGAGCATACGCCTCATTTTGACGATTTTCGTGTGCTATTGCACACCATTTTTTGGGTGATCGGGATTCCGACGTCAAAACTGCCAAATTTGTTCGTGGACGTTCGTCAAGACGTTGTCTATGCATACGGTTGGCCATCACGGGTTTTCTGGGCCATTTGGAAGGTCAAACGAGCCCCGGAGCGAGCATACGCCTCATTTTGACGATTTTCGTGTGCTATTGCACACCATTTTTTGGGTGATCAGGATTCTGACGTCAAAAATGCCAAATTTGCTCGTGGACGTCCGTCAAGACGTTGTCTATGCATACGGTTGGCCATCACGGGTTTTCTGGTCCGTTTGGAAGGTCAAACGAGCCCCGGAGCGAGCATACGCCTCATTTTGACGATTTTCGTGTGCTATTGCACACCATTTTTTGGGTGATCGGGATTCCGACGTCAAAAATGCCAAATTTGTTCGTGGACGTCCGTCAAGACGTTGTCTATGCATACGGTTGTCCATCACGGGTTTCCTGGGCCATTTGGAAGGTCAAACGAGCCCCGGAGCGAGCATACGCCTCATTTTGACGATTTTCGTGTGCTATTGCACACCATTTTTTGGGTGATCAGGATTCCGACGTCAAAAATGCCAAATTTGTTCGTGGACGTCCGTCAAGACGTTGTCTATGCATACGGTTGGCCATCACGGGTTTTCTGGGCCATTTGGAAGGTCAAACGAGCCCCGGAGCGAGCATACGCCTCATTTTGACGATTTTCGTGTGCTATTGCACACCATTTTTTGGGTGATCAGGATTCCGACGTCAAAAATGCCAAATTTGTTCGTGGACGTCCGTCAAGACGTTGTCTATGCATACGGTTGGCCATCACGGGTTTTCTGGGCCGTTTGGAAGGTCAAACAAGCCCCGGAGCGAGCATACGCCTCATTTTGACGATTTTCGTGTGCTATTGCACACCATTTTTTGGGTGATCGGGATTCCGACGTCAAAAATGCCAAATTTGTTCGTGGACGTCCGTCAAGACGTTGTCTATGCATAAGGTTGGTCATCACGGGTTTTCTGGGCCATTTGGAAGGTCAAACGAGCCCCGGAGCGAGCATACGCCTCATTTTGACGATTTTCGTGTGCTATTGCACACCATTTTTTTGGTGATCAGGATTCCGACGTCAAAAATTCCAAATTTGTTCGTGAACGTCCGTCAAGACGTTGTCTATGCATACTGTTGGCCATCACGGGTTTTCTGGGCCGTTTGGAAGATCAAACGAGCCCCGGAGCGAGCATACGCCTCATTTTGACGATTTTCGTGTGCTATTGCACACCATTTTTTGGGTGATCGGGATTCCGACGTCAAAAATGCCAAATTTGTTCGTGGACGTCCGTCAAGACGTTGTCTATGCATACGGTTGGCCATCACGGGTTTTCTGGGCCATTTGGAAGGTCAAACGAGCCCCGGAGCGAGCATACGCCTCATTTTGACGATTTTCGTGTGCTATTGCACACCATTTTTTGGGTGATCGGGATTCCGACGTCAAAAATGCCAAATTTGTTCGTGGACGTCCGTCAAGACGTTGTCTATGCATACGATTGGCCATCACGGGTTTTCTGGGCTGTTTGGAAGGTCAAACGAGCCCCGGAGCGAGCATACGCCTCATTTTGACGATTTTCGTGTGCTATTGCACACCATTTTTTGGGTGATCAGGATTCCGACGTCAAAAATGCCAAATTTGTTCGTGGACGTCCGTCAAGACGTTGTCTATGCATACGGTTGGTCATCACGGGTTTTCCGGGCCATTTGGAAGGTCAAACGAGCCCCGGAGCGAGTATACGCCTCATTTTGACGATTTTCGTGTGCTATTGCACACCATTTTTTGGGTGATCAGGATTCCGACGTCAAAAGTGCCAAATTTGTTCGTGGACGTCCGTCAAGACGTTGTCTATGCATACGGTTGGCCATCACGGGTTTTCTGGGCCATTTGGAAGGTCAAACGAGCCCCGGAGCGAGCATACGCCTCATTTTGACGATTTTCGTGTGCTATTGCACACCATTTTTTGGGTGATCAGGATTCCGACGTCAAAAATGCCAAATTTGTTCGTGGACGTCCGTCAAGACGTTGTCTATGCATACGGTTGGCCATCACGGGTTTTCTTGGCCGTTTGGAAGGTCAAACGAGCCCCGGAGCGAGCATACGCCTCATTTTGACGATTTTCGTGTGCTATTGCACACCATTTTTTGGGTGATCGGGATTCCGACGTCAAAAATGCCAAATTTGTTCGTAGACGTCCGTCAAGACGTTGTCTATGCATGCGGTTGGTCATCACGGGTTTTCTGGGCCATTTGGAAGGTCAAACGAGCCCCGGAGCGAGCATACGCCTCATTTTGACGATTTTCGTGTGCTATTGCACACCATTTTTTGGGTGATCGGGATTCCGACGTCAAAAATGCCAAATTTGTTCGTGAACGTCCGTCAAGACGTTGTCTATGCATACGGTTGGCCATCACGGGTTTTCTAGGCCGTTTGGAAGGTCAAACGAGCCCCGGAGCGAGCATACGCCTCATTTTGACGATTTTCGTGTCCTATTGCACACCATTTTTTGGGTGATCGGGATTCCGACGTCAAAAATGCCAAATTTGTTCGTGGACGTCTTTCAAGACGTTGTCTATACATACGGTTGGCCATCACGGGTTTTCTGGGCCATTTGGAAGGTCAAACGAGCCCCGGAGCGAGCATACGCCTCATTTTGACGATTTTCGTGTGCTATTGCACACCATTTTTTGGGTGATCAGGATTCCGATGTCAAAAATGCCAAATTTGTTCGTGGACGTCCGTCAAGACGTTGTCTATGCATACGGTTGGCCATCACGGGTTTTCTGGGTCGTTTGGAAGGTCAAACGAGCCCCGGAGCGAGCATACGCCTCATTTTGACGATTTTCGTGTGCTATTGCACACCATTTTTTGGGTGATCGGGATTCCGACCTCAAAAATGCCAAATTTGTTCGTGGACGTCCGTCAAGACGTTGTCAATGCATGCGGTTGGCCATCACGGGTTTTCTGGGCCATTTGGAAGGTCAAACGAGCCCCGGAGCGAGCATACGCCTCATTTTGACGATTTTCGTGTGCTATTGCACACCATTTTTTGGGTGATTGGGATTCCGATGTCAAAAATGCCAAATTTGTTCGTGGACGTCCGTCAAGACGTTGTCTATGCATACGGTTGGCCATCACGGGTTTTCTGGGCCATTTGGAAGGTCAAACGAGCCCCGGAGCGAGCATACGCCTCATTTTGACGATTTTCGTGTGCTATTGCACACCATTTTTTGGGTGATCAGGATTCCGACGTCAAAAATGCCAAATTTGTTCGTGGACGTCCGTCAAGACGTTGTCTATGCATACGGTTGGCCATCACGGGTTTTCTGGGCCGTTTGGAAGGTCAAACGAGCCCCGGAGCGAGCATACGCCTCATTTTGACGATTTTCGTGTGCTATTGCACACCATTTTTTGGGTGATCGGGATTCCGACGTCAAAACTGCCAAATTTGTTCGTGGACGTTCGTCAAGACGTTGTCTATGCATACGGTTGGCCATCACGGGTTTTCTGGGCCATTTGGAAGGTCAAACGAGCCCCGGAGCGAGCATACGCCTCATTTTGACGATTTTCGTGTGCTATTGCACACCATTTTTTGGGTGATCAGGATTCTGACGTCAAAAATGCCAAATTTGCTCGTGGACGTCCATCAAGACGTTGTCTATGCATACGGTTGGCCATCACGGGTTTTCTGGTCCGTTTGGAAGGTCAAACGAGCCCCGGAGCGAGCATACGCCTCATTTTGACGATTTTCGTGTGCTATTGCACACCATTTTTTGGGTGATCGGGATTCCGACGTCAAAAATGCCAAATTTGTTCGTGGACGTCCGTCAAGACGTTGTCTATGCATACGGTTGGCCATCACGGGTTTCCTGGGCCATTTGGAAGGTCAAACGAGCCCCGGAGCGAGCATACGCCTCATTTTGACGATTTTCGTGTGCTATTGCACACCATTTTTTGGGTGATCAGGATTCCGACGTCAAAAATGCCAAATTTGTTTGTGGACGTCCGTCAAGACGTTGTCTATGCATACGGTTGGCCATCACGGGTTTTCTGGGCCATTTGGAAGGTCAAACGAGCCCCGGAGCGAGCATACGCCTCATTTTGACGATTTTCGTGTGCTATTGCACACCATTTTTTGGGTGATCAGGATTCCGACGTCAAAAATGCCAAATTTGTTCGTGGACGTCCGTCAAGACGTTGTCTATGCATACGGTTGGCCATCACGGGTTTTCTGGGCCGTTTGAAAGGTCAAACAAGCCCCGGAGCGAGCATACGCCTCATTTTGACGATTTTCGTGTGCTATTGCACACCATTTTTTGGGTGATCGGGATTCCGACGTCAAAAATGCCAAATTTGTTCGTGGACGTCCGTCAAGACGTTGTCTATGCATAAGGTTGGTCATCACGGGTTTTCTGGGCCATTTGGAAGGTCAAACGAGCCCCGGAGCGAGCATACGCCTCATTTTGACGATTTTCATGTGCTATTGCACACCATTTTTTTGGTGATCAGGATTCCGACGTCAAAAATGCCAAATTTGTTCGTGAACGTCCGTCAAGACGTTGTCTATGCATACGGTTGGCCATCACGGGTTTTCTGGGCCGTTTGAAAGGTCAAACGAGCCCCGGAGCGAGCATACGCCTCATTTTGACGATTTTCGTGTGCTATTGCACACCATTTTTTGGGTGATCGGGATTCCGACGTCAAAAATGCCAAATTTGTTCGTGGACGTCCGTCAAGACGTTGTCTATGCATACGGTTGGCCATCACGGGTTTTCTGGGCCATTTGGAAGGTCAAACGAGCCCCGGAGCGAGCATACGCCTCATTTTGACGATTTTCGTGTGCTATTGCACACCATTTTTTGGGTGATCGGGATTCCGACGTCAAAAATGCCAAATTTGTTCGTGGACGTCCGTCAAGACGTTGTCTATGCATACGGTTGGCCATTACGGGTTTTCTGGGCTGTTTGGAAGGTCAAACGAGCCCCGGAGCGAGCATACGCCTCATTTTGACGATTTTCGTGTACCATTTATTGGGTGATCAGGATTCCGACGTCAAAAATGCCAAATTTGTTCGTGGACGTCCGTCAAGACGTTGTCTATGCATACGGTTGGTCATCACGGGTTTTCCGGGCCATTTGGAAGGTCAAACGAGCCCCGGAGCGAGTATACGCCTCATTTTGACGATTTTCGTGTGCTATTGCACACCATTTTTTGGGTGATCAGGATTCCGACGTCAAAAGTGCCAAATTTGTTCGTGGACGTCCGTCAAGACGTTGTCTATGCATACGGTTGGCCATCACGGGTTTTCTGGGCCATTTGGAAGGTCAAACGAGCCCCGGAGCGAGCATACGCCTCATTTTGACGATTTTCGTGTGCTATTGCACACCATTTTTTGGGTGATCAGGATTCCGACGTCAAAAATGCCAAATTTGTTCGTGGACGTCCGTCAAGACGTTGTCTATGCATACGGTTGGCCATCACGGGTTTTCTTGGCCGTTTGGAAGGTCAAACGAGCCCCGGAGCGAGCATACGCCTCATTTTGACGATTTTCGTGTGCTATTGCACACCATTTTTTGGGTGATCGGGATTCCGACGTCAAAAATGCCAAATTTGTTCGTGGACGTCCGTCAAGACGTTGTCTATGCATACGGTTGGTCATCACGGGTTTTCCGGGCCATTTGGAAGGTCAAACGAGCCCCGGAGCGAGTATACGCCTCATTTTGACGATTTTCGTGTGCTATTGCACACCATTTTTTGGGTGATCAGGATTCCGACGTCAAAAGTGCCAAATTTGTTCGTGGACGTCCGTCAAGACGTTGTCTATGCATACGGTTGGCCATCACGGGTTTTCTGGGCCGTTTGGAAGGTCAAACGAGCCCCGGAGCGAGCATACGCCTCATTTTGACGATTTTCGTGTGCTATTGCACACCATTTTTTAAGTGATCGGGATTTCAACGTCAAAAATGCCAAATTTGTTCGTGGACGTCCTTCAAGACGTTGTCTATGCATATGGTTGGCCATCACGGGTTTTCTGGGCCGTTTGGAAGGTCAAACGAGCCCCGGAGCGAGCATACGCCTCATTTTGACGATTTTCGTGTGCTATTGCACACCATTTTTGGGTGATTGGGATTCCGACATCAAAAATGCCAAATTTGTTCGTGGACGTCCGTCAAGACGTTGTCTATGCATACGGTTGGCCATCATGGGTTTTCTGGGTCGTTTGGAAGGTCAAACGAGCCCCGGAGCGAGCATACGCCTCATTTTGACGATTTTCGTGTGCTATTGCACACCATTTTTTGGGTGATCAGGATTCCGACGTCAAAAATGCCAAATTTGTTCGTGGACGTCCGTCAAGACGTTGTCTATGCATACGGTTGGCCATCACGGGTTTTCTGGGCCGTTTGGAAGGTCAAACGAGCCCCGGAGCGAGCATACGCCTTATTTTGACGATTTTCGTGTGCTATTGCACACCATTTTTTGGGTGATCGGGATTCCGAATGCCAAATTTGTTCGTGGACGTCCGTCAAGACGTTGTCTATGCATACGGTTGGCCATCACGGGTTTTCTGGGCCATTTGGAAGGTCAAACGAGCCCCGGAGCGAGCATACGCCTTATTTTGACGATTTTCGTGTGCTATTGCACACCATTTTTTGGGTGATCGGGATTCCGACGTCAAAAATGCCAAATTTGTTCGTGGACGTCCGTCAAGACGTTGTCTATGCATACGGTTGGTCATCACGGGTTTTCCGGGCAATTTGGAAGGTCAAACGAGCCCCGGAGTGAGTATACGCCTCATTTTGACGATTTTCGTGTGCTATTGCACACCATTTTTTGGGTGATCAGGATTCCGACGTCAAAAGTGCCAAATTTGTTCGTGGACGTCCGTCAAGACGTTGTCTATGCATGCGGTTGGCCATCACGGGTTTTCTGGGCCATTTGGAAGGTCAAACGAGCCCCGGAGCGAGCATACGCCTCATTTTGACGATTTTCGTGTGCTATTGCACACCATTTTTTGGGTGATCAGGATTCCGACGTCAAAAATGCCAAATTTGTTCGTGGACGTCCGTCAAGACGTTGTCTATGCATACGGTTGGCCATCACGGGTTTTCTGGGCCGTTTGGAAGGTCAAACGAGCCCCGGAGCGAGCATACGCCTCATTTTGACGATTTTCGTGTGCTATTGCACACCATTTTTTGGGTGATCGGGATTCCGACGTCAAAACTGCCAAATTTGTTCTTGGACGTTCGTCAAGACGTTGTCTATGCATACGGTTGGCCATCACGGGTTTTCTGGGCCATTTGGAAGGTCAAACGAGCCCCGGAGCGAGCATACGCCTCATTTTGACGATTTTCGTGTGCTATTGCACACCATTTTTTGGGTGATCAGGATTCTGACGTCAAAAATGCCAAATTTGCTCGTGGACGTCCGTCAAGACGTTGTCTATGCATACGGTTGGCCATCACGGGTTTTCTGGTCCGTTTGGAAGGTCAAACGAGCCCCGGAGCGAGCATACGCCTCATTTTGACGATTTTCGTGTGCTATTGCACACCATTTTTTGGGTGATCGGGATTCCGACGTCAAAAATGCCAAATTTGTTCGTGGACGTCCGTCAAGACGTTGTCTATGCATACGGTTGGCCATCACGGGTTTCCTGGGCCATTTGGAAGGTCAAACGAGCCCCGGAGCGAGCATACGCCTCATTTTGACGATTTTCGTGTGCTATTGCACACCATTTTTTGGGTGATCAGGATTCCGACGTCAAAAATGCCAAATTTGTTCGTGGACGTCCGTCAAGACGTTGTCTATGCATACGGTTGGCCATCACGGGTTTTCTGGGCCATTTGGAAGGTCAAACGAGCCCCGGAGCGAGCATACGCCTCATTTTGACGATTTTCGTGTGCTATTGCACACCATTTTTTGGGTGATCAGGATTCCGACGTCAAAAATGCCAAATTTGTTCGTGGACGTCCGTCAAGACGTTGTCTATGCATACGGTTGGCCATCACGGGTTTTCTGGGCCGTTTGGAAGGTCAAACAAGCCCCGGAGCGAGCATACGCCTCATTTTGACGATTTTCGTGTGCTATTGCACACCATTTTTTGGGTGATCGGGATTCCGACGTCAAAAATGCCAAATTTGTTCGTGGACGTCCGTCAAGACGTTGTCTATGCATAAGGTTGGTCATCACGGGTTTTCTGGGCCATTTGGAAGGTCAAACGAGCCCCGGAGCGAGCATACGCCTCATTTTGACGATTTTCGTGTGCTATTGCACACCATTTTTTTGGTGATCAGGATTCCGACGTCAAAAATTCCAAATTTGTTCGTGAACGTCCGTCAAGACGTTGTCTATGCATACGGTTGGCCATCACGGGTTTTCTGGGCCGTTTGGAAGATCAAACGAGCCCCGGAGCGAGCATACGCCTCATTTTGACGATTTTCGTGTGCTATTGCACACCATTTTTTGGGTGATCGGGATTCCGACGTCAAAAATGCCAAATTTGTTTGTGGACGTCCGTCAAGACGTTGTCTATGCATACGGTTGGCCATCACGGGTTTTCTGGGCCATTTGGAAGGTCAAACGAGCCCCGGAGCGAGCATACGCCTCATTTTGACGATTTTCGTGTGCTATTGCACACCATTTTTTGGGTGATCGGGATTCCGACGTCAAAAATGCCAAATTTGTTCGTGGACGTCCGTCAAGACGTTGTCTATGCATACGATTGGCCATCACGGGTTTTCTGGGCTGTTTGGAAGGTCAAACGAGCCCCGGAGCGAGCATACGCCTCATTTTGACGATTTTCGTGTGCTATTGCACACCATTTTTTGGGTGATCAGGATTCCGACGTCAAAAATGCCAAATTTGTTCGTGGACGTCCGTCAAGACGTTGTCTATGCATACGGTTGGTCATCACGGGTTTTCCGGGCCATTTGGAAGGTCAAACGAGCCCCGGAGCGAGTATACGCCTCATTTTGACGATTTTCGTGTGCTATTGCACACCATTTTTTGGGTGATCAGGATTCCGACGTCAAAAGTGCCAAATTTGTTCGTGGACGTCCGTCAAGACGTTGTCTATGCATACGGTTGGCCATCACGGGTTTTCTGGGCCATTTGGAAGGTCAAACGAGCCCCGGAGCGAGCATACGCCTCATTTTGACGATTTTCGTGTGCTATTGCACACCATTTTTTGGGTGATCAGGATTCCGACGTCAAAAATGCCAAATTTGTTCGTGGACGTCCGTCAAGACGTTGTCTATGCATACGGTTGGCCATCACGGGTTTTCTTGGCCGTTTGGAAGGTCAAACGAGCCCCGGAGCGAGCATACGCCTCATTTTGACGATTTTCGTGTGCTATTGCACACCATTTTTTGGGTGATCGGGATTCCGACGTCAAAAATGCCAAATTTGTTCGTAGACGTCCGTCAAGACGTTGTCTATGCATGCGGTTGGTCATCACGGGTTTTCTGGGCCATTTGGAAGGTCAAACGAGCCCCGGAGCGAGCATACGCCTCATTTTGACGATTTTCGTGTGCTATTGCACACCATTTTTTGGGTGATCGGGATTCCGACGTCAAAAATGCCAAATTTGTTCGTGGACGTCCGTCAAGACGTTGTCTATGCATACGGTTGGCCATCACGGGTTTTCTAGGCCGTTTGGAAGGTCAAACGAGCCCCGGAGCGAGCATACGCCTCATTTTGACGATTTTCGTGTCCTATTGCACACCATTTTTTGGGTGATCGGGATTCCGACGTCAAAAATGCCAAATTTGTTCGTGGACGTTCGTCAAGACGTTGTCTATGCATACGGTTGGCCATCACGGGTTTTCTGGGCCATTTGGAAGGTCAAATGAGCCCCGGAGCGAGCATACGCCTCATTTTGACGATTTTCGTGTGCTATTGCACACCATTTTTTGGGTGATCAGGATTCCGACGTCAAAAATGCCAAATTTGCTCGTGGACGTCTGTCAAGACGTTGTCTATGCATACGGTTGGCCATCACGGGTTTTCTGGGCCGTTTGGAAGGTCAAACGAGCCTCGGAGCGAGCATACGCCTCATTTTGACGATTTTCGTGTGCTATTGCACACCATTTTTTGGGTGATCGGGATTCCGACGTCAAAAATGCCAAATTTGTTCATGGACGTTCGTCAAGACGTTGTCTATGCATACGGTTGGCCATCACGGGTTTTCTGGGCCATTTGGAAGGTCAAACGAGCCCCGGAGCGAGCATACGCCTCATTTTGACGATTTTCGTGTGCTATTGCACACCATTTTTTGGGTGATCAGGATTCCGACGTCAAAAATGCCAAATTTGTTCGTGGACATTCGTCAAGACGTTGTCTATGCATACGGTTGGCCATCACGGGTTTTCTGGGCCATTTGGAAGGTCAAACGAGCCCCGGAGCGAGCATACGCCTCATTTTGACGATATTCGTGTGCTGTTGCACACCATTTTGTGGGTGATCAGGATTCCAACGTCAAATATGCCAAATTTGCTCGTGGATGTCCGTCAAGACGTTGTGTATGCATACGGTTGGCCATCACGGGTTTTCTGGGCCATTTGGAAGGTCAAATGAGCCCCGGAGCGAGCATACGCCTCATTTTGACGATTTTCGTGTGCTATTGCACACCATTTTTTGGGTGATCAGGATTCCGACGTCAAAAATGCCAAATTTGTTCGTGGACGTTCGTCAAGACGTTGTCTATGCATACGTTTGGCCATCACGGGTTTTCTGGGCCATTTGGAAGGTCAAACGAGCCCCGGAGCGAGCATACGCCTCATTTTGACGATATTCGTGTGCTGTTGCACACCATTTTTTGGGTGATCAGGATTCCAACGTCAAAAATGCCAAATTTGCTCGTGGACGTCCGTCAAGACGTTGTGTATGCATACGGTTGGCCATCACGGGTTTTCTGGGCCGTTTGGAAGGTCAAACGAGCCCCGGAGCGAGCATACGCCTCATTTTGATGATTTTCGTGTGCTATTGCACACCATTTTTTGGGTGATCGGGATTCCGACGTCAAAAATGCCAAATTTGTTCGTGGACGTCCGTCAAGACGTTGTCTATGCATACGGTTGGCCATCACGGGTTTTCTGGGCCATTTGGAAGGTCAAACGAGCCCCGGAGCGAGCATACGCCTCATTTTGACGATTTTCGTGTGCTATTGCACACCATTTTTTGGGTGATCGGGATTCCGACGTCAAAAATGCCAAATTTGTTCGTGGACGTCCGTAAAGACATTGTCTATGCATACGGTTGGCCATCACGGGTTTTCTGGGCCGTTTGGAAGGTCAAACGAGCCCCGGAGCGAGCATACGCCTCATTTTGACGATTTTCGTGTGCTATTGCACACCATTTTTTGGGTGATCGGGATTCCGACGTCAAAAATGCCAAATTTGTTCGTGGACGTCCGTCAAGACGTTGTCTTTGCATACGGTTGGCCATCACGGGTTTTCTGGGCCATTTGGAAGGTCAAACGAGCCCCGGAGCGAGCATACGCCTCATTTTGACGATTTTCGTGTGCTATTGCACACCATTTTTTGGGTGATCGGGATTCCGACGTCAAAAATGCCAAATTTGTTCGTGGACGTCCGTCAAGACGTTGTCTATGCATACGGTTGGCCATCACGGGTTTTCTGGGCCGTTTGGAAGGTCAAACGAGCCCCGGAGCGAGCATACGCCTCATTTTAACGATTTTCGTGTGCTATTGCACACCATTTTTTGGGTGATCGGGGTTTCCGACGTCCAAAATGCCAAATTTGTTCGTGGACGTCCGTCAAGACGTTGTCTATGCATACGGTTGGCCATCACGGGTTTTCTGGGCCATTTGGAAGGTCAAACGAGCCCCGGAGCGAGCATACGCCTCATTTTGACGATTTTCGTGTGCTATTGCACACCATTTTTTGGGTGATCAGGATTCCGACGTCAAAAATGCCAAATTTGTTCGTGGACGTCCGTCAAGACGTTGTCTATGCATACGGTTGGCCATCACGGGTTTTCTGGGCCGTTTGGAAGGTCAAACGAGCCCCGGAGCAAGCATACGCCTCATTTTGACGATTTTCGTGTGCTATTGCACACCATTTTTTGGGTGATCGGGATTCCGACGTCGAAAATGCAAAATTTGTTCATGGACGTCCGTCAAGACGTTGTCTATGCATACGGTTGGCCATCACAGGTTTTCTGGGCCATTTGGAAGGTCAAACGAGCCCCGGAGCGAGCATACGCCTCATTTTGACGATTTTCGTGTGCTATTGCACACCATTTTTTGGGTGATCGGGATTCCGACGTCAAAAATGCCAAATTTGTTCGTGGACGTCCGTCAAGACGTTGTCTATGCATACGGTTGGCCATCACGGGTTTTTTGGGCCATTTGGAAGGTCAAACGAGCCCCGGAGCGAGCATACGCCTCATTTTGACGATTTTCGTGTGCTATTGCACACCATTTTTTGGGTGATCAGGATTCCGACGTCAAAAATGCCAAATTTGTTCGTGGACGTCCGTCAAGACGTTGTCTATGCATACGGTTGGCCATCACGGGTTTTCTGGGCCGTTTGGAAGGTCAAACGAGCCCCGGAGCGAGCATACGCCTCATTTTGACGATTTTCGTGTGCTATTAAACACCATTTTTTGGGTGATCGGGATTCCGACGTCAAAAATGCCAAATTTGTTCGTGGACGTTCGTCAAGACGTTGTCTATGCATACGGTTGGCCATCACGGGTTTTCTGGGCCATTTGGAAGGTCAAATGAGCCCCGGAGCGAGCATACGCCTCATTTTGACGATTTTCGTGTGCTATTGCACACCATTTTTTGGGTGATCAGGATTCCGACGTCAAAAATGCCAAATTTGCTCGTGGACGTCCGTCAAGACGTTGTCTATGCATACGGTTGGCCATCACGGGTTTTCTGGGCCGTTTGGAAGGTCAAACGAGCCTCGGAGCGAGCATACGCCTCATTTTGACGATTTTCGTGTGCTATTGCACACCATTTTTTGGGTGATCGGGATTCCGACGTCAAAAATGCCAAATTTGTTCATGGACGTTCGTCAAGACGTTGTCTATGCATACGGTTGGCCATCACGGGTTTTCTGGGCCATTTGGAAGGTCAAACGAGCCCCGGAGCGAGCATACGCCTCATTTTGACGATTTTCGTGTGCTTTTGCACACCATTTTTTGGGTGATCAGGATTCCGACGTCAAAAATGCCAAATTTGTTCGTGGACGTCCGTCAAGACGTTGTCTATGCATACGGTTGGCCATCACGGGTTTTCTGGGCCATTTGGAAGGTCAAACGAGCCCCGGAGCGAGCATACGCCTCATTTTGACGATTTTCGTGTGCTATTGCACACCATTTTTTGGGTGATCGGGATTCCGACGTCAAAAATGCCAAAATTGCTCGTGGACGTCCGTCAAGACGTTTTCTATGCATACGGTTGGCCATCACGGGTTTTCTGGGCCGTTTGGAAGGTCAAACGAGCCCCGGAACGAGCATACGCCTCATTTTGACGATTTTCGTGTGCTATTGCACACCATTTTTTGGGTGATTGGGATTCCGACGTCAAAAATGCCAAATTTGTTCGTGGACGTCCGTCAAGACGTTGTCTATGCATACGGTTGGCCATCACGGGTTTTCTGGGCCATTTGGAAGGTCAAACGAGCCCCGGAGCGAGCATACGCCTCATTTTGACGATTTTCGTGTGCTATTGCACACCATTTTTTGGGTGATCAGGATTCCGACGTCAAAAATGCCAAATTTGTTCGTGGACATTCGTCAAGACGTTGTCTATGCATACGGTTGGCCATCACGGGTTTTCTGGGCCATTTGAAAGGTCAAACGAGCCCCGGAGCGAGCATACGCCTCATTTTGACGATATTCGTGTGCTGTTACACACCATTTTGTGGGTGATCAGGATTCCAACGTCAAATATGCCAAATTTGCTCGTGGATGTCCGTCAAGACGTTGTGTATGCATACGGTTGGCCATCACGGTTTTTCTGGGCCGTTTGGAAGGTCAAACGAGCCCCGGAGCGAGCATACGCCTCATTTTGATGATTTTCGTGTGCTATTGCACACCATTTTTTGGGTGATCGGGATTCCGATGTCAAAAATGCCAAATTTGTTCGTGGACGTCCGTCAAGACGTTGTCTATGCATACGGTTGGCCATCACGGGTTTTCTGGGCCATTTGGAAGGTCAAACGAGCCCCGGAGCGAGCATACGCCTCATTTTGACGATTTTCGTGTGCTATTGCACACCATTTTTTGGGTGATCGGGATTGCGACGTCAAAAATGCCAAATTTGTTCGTGGACGTCCGTAAAGATGTTTTCTATGCATACGGTTGGCCATCACGGGTTTTATGGGCCGTTTGGAAGGTCAAACGAGCCCCGGAGCGAGCATACGCCTCATTTTGACGATTTTCGTGTGCTATTGCACACCATTTTTTGGGTGATCGGGATTCCGATGTCAAAAATGCCAAATTTGTTCGTGGACGTCCGTCAAGACGTTGTCTATGCATACGGTTGGCCATCACGGGTTTTCTGGGCCATTTGGAAGGTCAAACGAGCCCCGGAGCGAGCATACGCCTCATTTTGACGATTTTCGTGTGCTATTGCACACCATTTTTTGGGTGATCAGGATTCCGACGTCAAAAATGCCAAATTTGTTCGTGGACGTCCGTCAAGACGTTGTCTATGCATACGGTTGGCCATCACGGGTTTTCTGGGCCGTTTGGAAGGTCAAACGAGCCCCGGAGCGAGCATACGCCTCATTTTGACGATTTTCGTGTGCTATTGCACACCATTTTTTGGGTGATCGGGATTCCGACGTCAAAAATGCCAAATTTGTTCGTGGACGTCCGTCAAGACGTTGTCTATGCATACGGTTGGCCATCACGGGTTTTCTGGGCCGTTTGGAAGGTCAAACGAGCCCCGGAGCGAGCATACGCCTCATTTTGACGATTTTCGTGTGCTATTGCACACCATTTTTTGGGTGATTGGGATTCCGATGTCAAAAACGCCAAATTTGTTCGTGGACGTCCGTCAAGACATTGTCTATGCATACGGTTGGCCATCACGGGTTTTCTGGGCCGTTTGGAAGGTCAAACGAGCCCCGGAGCGAGCATACGCCTCATTTTGACGATTTTCGTGTGCTATTGCACACCATTTTTTGGGTGATCGGGATTCCGACGTCAAAAATGCCAAATTTGTTCATGGACGTTCGTCAAGACGTTGTCTATGCATACGGTTGACCATCACGGGTTTTCTGGGCCATTTGGAAGGTCAAACGAGCCCTGGAGCGAGCATACGCCTCATTTTGACGATTTTCGTGTGCTATTGCACACCATTTTTTGGGTGATCGGGATTCCAACGTCAAAAATGCCAAATTTGTTCGTGGACGTCCGTCAAGACGTTGTCTATGCATACGGTTGGCCATCACGGGTTTTCTGGGCCATTTGGAAGGTCAAACGAGCCCCGGAGCGAGCATACGCCTCATTTTGACGATTTTCGTGTGCTATTGCACACCATTTTTTGGGTGATCAGGATTCCGACGTCAAAAATGCCAAATTTGTTCGTGGACGTCCGTCAAGACGTTGTCTATGCATACGGTTGGCCATCACGGGTTTTCTGGGGCCGTTTGGAAGGTCAAACGAGCCCCGGAGCGAGCATACGCCTCATTTTGACGATTTTCGTGTGCTATTGCACACCATTTTTTGGGTGATCGGGATTCCGACGTCAAAAATGCCAAATTTTTTCGTGGACGTCCGTCAAGACGTTGTCTATGCATACGGTTGGCCATCACGGGTTTTCTGGGCCATTTGGAAGGTCAAACGAGCCCCGGAGCGAGCATACGCCTCATTTTGACGATTTTCGTGTGCTATTGCACACCATTTTTTGGGTGATCGGGATTCCGACGTCCAAAATGCCAAATTTGTTCGTGGACGTCCGTCAAGACGTTGTCTATGCATACGGTTGGCCATCACGGGTTTTCTGGGCCATTTGGAAGGTCAAACGAGCCCCGGAGCGAGCATACGCCTCATTTTGACGATTTTCGTGTGCTATTGCAAACCATTTTTTGGGTGATCAGGATTCCGACGTCAAAAATGCCAAATTTGTTCGTGGACATCCGTCAAGACGTTGTCTATGCATACGGTTGGCCATCACAGGTTTTCTGGGCCGTTTGGAAGGTCAAACGAGCCCCGGAGCGAGCATACGCCTCATTTTGACGATTTTCGTGTGCTATTGCACACCATTTTTTGGGTGATCGGGATTCCAACGTCAAAAATGCCAAATTTGTTCGTGGACGTCCGTCAAGACGTTGTCTATGCATACGGTTGGCCATCACGGGTTTTCTGGGCCATTTGGAAGGTCAAACGAGCCCCGGAGCGAGCATACGCCTCATTTTGACGATTTTCGTGTGCTATTGCACACCATTTTTTGGGTGATCAGGATTACGACGTCAAAAATGCCAAATTTGCTCGTGGACGTCCGTCAAGACGTTGTCTATTCATACGGTTGGCCATCACGGGTTTTCTGGGCCGTTTGGAAGGTCAAACGAGCCCCGAAGCGAGCATACGCCTCATTTTGACGATTTTCGTGTGCTATTGCACACCATTTTTTGGGTGATCGGGATTCCGATGTCAAAAATACCAAATTTGTTCGTGGACATCCGTCAAGACGTTGTCTATGCATACGGTTGGCCATCACGGGTTTTCTGGGCCATTTGGAAGGTCAAACGAGCCCCGGAGCGAGCATACGCCTCATTTTGACGATTTTCGTGTGCTATTGCACACCATTTTTTGGGTGATCAGGATTCCGACGTCAAAAATGCCAAATTTGTTCGTGGACGTCTGTCAAGACGTTGTCTATGCATACGGTTGGCCATCACGGGTTTTCTGGGCCGTTTGGAAGGTCAAACAAGCCCCGGAGCGAGCATACGCCTCATTTTGACGATTTTCGTGTGCTATTGCACACCATTTTTTGGGTGATCGGGATTCCGACGTCAAAAATGCAAAATTTGTTCGTGGACGTCCGTCAAGACGTTGTCTATGCATACGGTTGGCCATCACGGGTTTTCTGGGCCATTTGGAAGGTCAAACAAGCCCCGGAGCGAGCATACGCCTCATTTTGACGATTTTCGTGTGCTATTGCACACCATTTTTTGGGTGATCAGGATTCCGACGTCAAAAATGCCAAATTTGTTCGTGGACATCCGTCAAGACGTTGTCTATGCATACGGTTGGCCATCAAGGGTTTTCTGGGCCGTTTGGAAGGTCAAACGAGCCCCGGAGCGAGCATACGCCTCATTTTGACGATTTTCGTGTGCTATTGCACATTATTTTTTGGGTGATTGGGATTCCGATGTCAAAAATGCCAAATTTGTTCGTGGACGTCCGTCAAGACGTTGTCTATGCATACGGTTGGCCATCACGGGTTTTCTGGGCCATTTGGAAGGTCAAACGAGCCCCGGAGCGAGCATACGCCTCATTTTGACGATTTTCGTGTGCTATTGCACACCATTTTTTGGGTGATCAGGATTCCGACGTCAAAAATGCCAAATTTGTTCGTGGATGTCCGTCAAGATGTTGTCTATGCATACGGTTGGCCATCACGGGTTTTCTGGGCCGTTTGGAAGGTCAAACGAGCCCCGGAGCGAGCATACGCCTCATTTTGACGATTTTCGTGTGCTATTGCACACCATTTTTTGGGTGATTGGGATTCCGACGTCATAAATGCCAAATTTGTTCGTGGACGTTTGTCAAGACGTTGTCTATGCATACGGTTGGCCATCACGGGTTTTCTGGGCCATTTGGAAGGTCAAACGAGCCCCGGAGCGAGCATACGCCTCATTTTGACGATTTTCGTGTGCTATTGCACACCATTTTTTGGGTGGTCCGGATTCCGACGTCAAAAATGCCAAATTTGCTCGTGGACGTCCGTCAAGACGTTGTCTATGCATACGGTTGGCCATCACGGGTTTTCTGGGCCGTTTGGAAGGTCAAACGAGCCCCGGAGCGAGCATACGCCTCATTTTGACGATTTTCGTGTGCTATTGCACACCATTTTTTGGGTGATTGGGATTCCGATGTCAAAAATGCCAAATTTGTTCGTGGACGTCCGTCAAGACGTTTTCTATGCATACGGTTGGCCATCACGGGTTTTCTGGGCCATTTGGAAGGTCAAACGAGCCCCGGAGCGAGCATACGCCTCATTTTGACGATTTTCGTGTGCTATTGAGCACCATTTTTTGGGTGATCGGGATTTCGATGTCAAAAATGCCAAATTTGTCCGTGGACATCCGTCAAGACGTTGTCTATGCATACGGTTGGCCATTACGGGTTTTCTGGGCCGTTTGGAAGGTCAAACGAGCCCCGAAGCGAGCATACGCCTCATTTTGACGATTTTCGTGTGCTATTGCATACCATTTTTTGGGTGATCGGGATTCCGACGTCAAAAATGCCAAATTTGTTCGTGGACATCCGTCAAGACGTTGTCTATGCATACGGTTGGCCATCACGGGTTTTCTGGGCCATTTGGAAGGTCAAACGAGCCCCGGAGCGAGCATACGCCTCATTTTGACGATTTTCGTGTGCTATTGCACACCATTTTTTTGGTGATCAGGATTCCGACGTCAAAAATGCCAAATTTGTTCGTGGACGTCCGTCAAGACGTTGTCTATGCATACGGTTGGCCATCACGGGTTTTCTGGGCCGTTTGGAAGGTCAAACGAGCCCCGAAGCGAGCATACGCCTCATTTTGACGATTTTCGTGTGCTATTGCACACCATTTTTTGGGTGATCGGGATTCCGATGTCAAAAATACCAAATTTGTTCGTGGACATCCGTCAAGACGTTGTCTATGCATACGGTTGGCCATCACGGGTTTTCTGGGCCATTTGGAAGGTCAAACGAGCCCCGGAGCGAGCATACGCCTCATTTTGACGATTTTCGTGTGCTATTGCACACCATTTTTTGGGTGATCAGGATTCCGACGTCAAAAATGCCAAATTTGTTTGTGGACGTCCGTCAAGACGTTGTCTATGCATACGGTTGGCCATCACGGGTTTTCTGGGCCGTTTGGAAGGTCAAACAAGCCCCGGAGCGAGCATACGCCTCATTTTGACGATTTTCGTGTGCTATTGCACACCATTTTTTGGGTGATCGGGATTCCGACGTCAAAAATGCCAAATTTGTTCGTGGACGTCCGTCAAGACGTTGTCTATGCATACGGTTGGCCATCACGGGTTTTCTGGGCCATTTGGAAGGTCAAACGAGCCCCGGAGGGAGCATACGCCTCATTTTGACGATTTTCGTGTGCTATTGCACACCATTTTTTGGGTGATCAGGATTCCGACGTCAAAAATTCCAAATTTGTTCGTGGACGTCCGTCAAGACGTTGTCTATGCATACGGTTGGCCATCACGGGTTTTCTGGGCCATTTGGAAGGTCAAACGAGCCCCGGAGCGAGCATACGCCTCATTTTGAAGATTTTCGTGTGCTATTGCACACCATTTTTTGGGTGATCAGGATTCCGACGTCAAAAATGCCAAATTTGTTCGTGGACGTCCGTCAAGACGTTGTCTATGCATACGGTTGGCCATCACGGGTTTTCTGGGCCGTTTGGAAGGTCAAACGAGCCCCGGAGCGAGCATACGCCTCATTTTGACGATTTTCGTGTGCTATTGCACACCATTTTTTGGGTGATCGGGATTCCGACGTCAAAAATGCCAAATTTGTTCATGGACGTCCGTCAAGACGTCTTCTATGCATACGGTTGGCCATCACGGGTTTTCTAGGCCATTTGGAAGGTCAAACGAGCCCCGGAGCGAGCATACGCCTCATTTTGACGATTTTCGTGTGCTATTGAACACCATTTTTTGGGTGATCAGGATTCCGACGTCAAAAATGCAATATTTGTTCGTGGACGTCCGTCAAGACGTTGTCTACGCATACGGTTGGCCATCACGGGTTTTCTGGGCCGTTTGGAAGGTCAAACGAGCCCCGGAGCGAGCATACGCCTCATTTTGACGATTTTCGTGTGCTATTGCACACCATTTTTTGGGTGATCGGGATTCCGACGTCAAAAATGCCGAATTTGTTCGTGGACGTCCGTCAAGATGTTGTCTATGCATACGGTTGGCCATCACGGGTTTTCTGGGCCATTTGGAAGGTCAAACGAGCCCCGGAGCGAGCATACGCCTCATTTTGATGATTTTCGTGTGCTATTGCACACCATTTTTTGGGTGATCAGGATTCCGACGTCAAAAATGCCAAATTTGTTCGTAGACGTCCGTCAAGACGTTGTCTATGCATACGGTTGGCCATCACAGGTTTTCTGGGCCATTTGGAAGGTCAAACGAGCCCCGGAGCGAGTATACGCCTCATTTTGACGATTTTCGTGTGCTATTGCACACCATTTTTTGGGTGATCAGGATTCCGACGTCAAAAATGCCAAATTTGTTCGTGGACGTCCGTCAAGACGTTGTCTATGCATACGGTTGGCCATCACGGGTTTTCTGGGCCATTTGGAAGGTCAAACGAGCCCCGGAGCGAGCATACGCCTCATTTTGACGATTTTCGTGTGCTATTGCACACCATTTTTTGGGTGATCGGGATTCCGATGTCAAAAATGCCAAATTTGTCCGTGGACATCCGTCAAGACGTTGTCTATGCATACGGTTGGCCATCACGGGTTTTCTGGGCCGTTTGGAAGGTCAAACGAGCCCCGGAGCGAGCATACGCCTCATTTTGACGATTTTCGTGTGCTATTGCCCACCATTTTTTGGGTGATCGGGATTCCGACGTCAAAAATGCCAAATTTGTTCGTAGACGTCCGTCAAGATGTTGTTTATGCATACGGTTGGCCATCACGGGTTTTCTGGGCCATTTGGCAGGTCAAACGAGCCCCGGAGCGAGCATACGCCTCGTTTTGACGATTTTCGTGTGCTATTGCACACCATTTTTTGGGTGATCAGGATTCCGACGTCAAAAATGCCAAATTTGCTCGTGGACGTCCGTCAAGACGTTGTCTATGCATACGGTTTGCCATCACGGGTTTTCTGGGCCGTTTGGAAGGTCAAACGAGCCCCGGAGCGAGCATACGCCTCATTTTGACGATTTTCGTGTGCTATTGCACACCATTTTTTGGGTGATCGTGATTCCGACGTCAAAAATGCCAAATTTGTTCGTGGACGTCCGTCAAGACGTTGTCTATGCATACGGTTGGCCATCACGGGTTTTCTGGGCCGTTTGGAAGGTCAAACGAGCCCCGGAGCGAGCATACGCCTCATTTTGACGATTTTCGTGTGCTATTGCACACCATTTTTTGGGTGATCGTGATTCCGACGTCAAAAATGCCAAATTTGTTCGTGGACGTCCGTCAAGACGTTGTCTATGCATACGGTTGGCCATCACGGGTTTTCTGGGCCGTTTGGAAGGTCAAACGAGCCCCGGAGCGAGCATACGCCTCATTTTGACGATTTTCGTGTGCTATTGCACACCATTTTTGGGTGATCGGCGACGTCAAAAATGCCAAATTTGTTCGTGGACGTCTGTCAAGACGTTGTCTATGCATACGGTTGGCCATCACGGGTTTTCTGGGCCATTTGGAAGGTCAAACGAGCCCCGGAGCGAGCATACGCCTCATTTTGACGATTTTCGTGTGCTATTGCACACCATTTTTTGGGTGATTAGGATTCCGATGTCAAAAATGCCAAATTTTTTCGTGGACGTCCGTCAAGACGTTGTCTATGCATACGGTTGGCCATCACGGGTTTTCTGGGTCGTTTGGAAGGTCAAACGAGCCCCGGAGCGAGCATACGCCTCATTTTGACGATTTTCGTGTGCTATTGCACACCATTTTTTGGGTGATCGGGATTCCGACCTCAAAAATGCCAAATTTGTTCGTGGACGTCCGTCAAGACGTTGTCTATGCATGCGGTTGGCCATCACGGGTTTTCTGGGCCATTTAGAAGGTCAAACGAGCCCCGGAGCGAGCATACGCCTCATTTTGACGATTTTCGTGTGCTATTGCACACCATTTTTTGGGTGATTGGGATTCCGATGTCAAAAATGCCAAATTTGTTCGTGGACGTCCGTCAAGACGTTGTCTATGCATACGGTTGGCCATCAGGGGTTTTCTGGGCCATTTGGAAGGTCAACCGAGCTCCGGAGCGAGCATACGCCTCATTTTGACGATTTTCGTGTGCTATTGCACACCATTTTTTGAGTGATCAGGATTCCGACGTCAAAAATGCCAAATTTGTTCGTGGACGTCCGTCAAGACGTTGTCTATGCATACGGTTGGCCATCACGGGTTTTCTGGGCCGTTTGGAAGGTCAAACGAGCCCCGGAGCGAGCATACGCCTCATTTTGACGATTTTCGTGTGCTATTGCACACCATTTTTTGGGTGATCGGGATTCCGACGTCAAAACTGCCAAATTTGTTCGTGGACGTCCGTCAAGACGTTGTCTATGCATACGGTTGGCCATCACGGGTTTTCTGGGCCGTTTGGAAGGTCAAACGAGCCCCGGAGCGAGCATACGCCTCATTTTGACGATTTTCGTGTGCTATTGCACACCATTTTTTGGGTGATCGGGATTCCGACGTCAAAAATGCCAAATTGGTTTGTGGACGTCCGTCAAGACGTTGTCTATGCATACGGTTGGCCATCACGGGTTTTCTGGGCCATTTGGAAGGTCAAACGAGCCCCGGAGCGAGCATACGCCTCATTTTGACGATTTTCGTGTGCTATTGCACACCATTTTTTGGGTGATCAGGATTCCGACGTCAAAAATGCCAAATTTGTTCGTGGACGTCCATCAAGACGTTGTCTATGCATACGGTTGGCCATCACGGGTTTTCTGGGCCGTTTGGAAGGTCAAACGAGCCCCGGAGCGAGCATACGCCTCATTTTGACGATTTTCGTGTGCTATTGCACACCATTTTTTGGGTGATCCGGATTCCGACGTCAAAAATGCCAAATTTGTTCGTGGACATCCGTCAAGACGTTGTCTATGCATACGGTTGGCCATCACGGGTTTTCTGGGCCATTTGGAAGGTCAAACGAGCCCCGGAGCGAGCATACGCCTCATTTTGACGATTTTCGTGTGCTATTGCACACCATTTTTTGGGTGATCAGGATTCCGACGTCAAAAATGCCAAATATGTTCGTGGACGTCCGTCAAGACGTTGTCTATGCATACGGTTGGCCATCACGGGTTTTCTGGGCCGTTTGGAAGGTCAAACGAGCCCCGGAGCGAGCATACGCCTCATTTTGACGATTTTCGTGTGCTATTGCACACCATTTTTTTGGTGATCGAAATTCCGACATCAAAAATGCCAAATTTGTTCGTGGACGTCCGTCAAGACGTTGTCTATGCATACGGTTGGCCATCACGGGTTTTCTGGGCCATTTGGAAGGTCAAACGAGCCCCGGAGCGAGCATACGCCTCATTTTGACGATTTTCGTGTGCTATTGCACACCATTTTTTGGGTGATCAGGATTCCGACGTCAAAAATGCCAAATTTGTTCGTGGACGTCCGTCAAGACGTTGTCTATGCATACGGTTGGCCATCATGGGTTTTCTGGGCCGTTTGGAAGGTCAAACGAGCCCCGGAGCGAGCATACGCCTCATTTTGACGATTTTCGTGTGCTATTGCACACCATTTTTTGGGTGATCGGGATTCCGACGTCAAAAATGCCAAATTTGTTCGTGGACGTCCGTCAAGACGTTGTCTATGCATACGGTTGGCCATCACGGGTTTTCTGGGCCATTTGGAAGGTCAAACGAGCCCCGGAGCGAGCATACGCCTTATTTTGACGATTTTCGTGTGCTATTGCACACCATTTTTTGGGTGATCGGGATTCCGAATGCCAAATTTGTTCATGGACGTCCGTCAAGACGTTGTCTATGCATACGGTTGGCCATCACGGGTTTTCTGGGTCGTTTGGAAGGTCAAACGAGCCCCGGAGCGAGCATACGCCTCATTTTGATGATTTTCGTGTGCTATTGCACACCATTTTTTGGGTGATCGGGATTCCGACGTCAAAAATGCCAAATTTGTTCGTGGACGTCCGTCAAGACGTTGTTTATGCATACGGTTGGCCATCACAGGTTTTCTGGGCCATTTGGAAGGTCAAACGAGCCCCGGAGCGAGCATACGCCTTATTTTGACGATTTTCGTGTGCTATTGCACACCATTTTTTGGGTGATCGGGATTCCGAATGCCAAATTTGTTCGTGGACGTCCGTCAAGACGTTGTCTATGCATACGGTTGGCCATCACGGGTTTTTTGGGTCGTTTGGAAGGTCAAACGAGCCCCGGAGCGAGCATACGCCTCATTTTGACGATTTTCATGTGCTATTGCACACCATTTTTTGGGTGATCGGGATTCCGACGTCAAAAATGCCAAATTTGTTCGTGGACGTCCGTCAAGACGTTGTCTATGCATACGGTTGGCCATCACAGGTTTTCTGGGCCATTTGGAAGGTCAAACGAGCCCCGGAGCGAGCATACGCGTCATTTTGACGATTTTCGTGTGCTATTGCACACCATTTTTTGGGTGATCGGGATTCCGAATGCCAAATTTGTTCGTGGACGTCCGTCAAGACGTTGTCTATGCATACGGTTGGCCATCACGGTTTTTCTGGGCCGTTTGGAAGGTCAAACGAGCCCCGGAGCGAGCATACACCTCATTTTGACGATTTTCGTGTGCTATTGCACACCATTTTTTTGGGGATCGGGATTCCGACGTCAAAAATGCCAAATTTGTTCGTGGACGTCCGTCAAGACGTTGTCTATGCATACGGTTGGCCATCACGGGTTTTCTGGGCCATTTGGAAGGTCAAACGAGCCCCGGAGCGAGCATACGCCTCATTTTGACGATTTTCGTGTGCTATTGCACACCATTTTTTGGGTGATCAGGATTCCGACGTCAAAAATTCCAAATTTGTTCGTGGACGTCCGTCAAGACGTTGTCTATGCATACGGTTTGCCATCACGGGTTTTCTGGGCCGTTTGGAAGGTCAAACGAGCCCCGGAGCGAGCATACGCCTCATTTTGACGATTTTCGTGTGCTATTGCACATTATTTTTTGGGTGATCGGGATTCCGACGTCAAAAATGCCAAATTTGTTCGTGGACGTCCGTCAAGACGTTGTCTATGCATACGGTTGGCCATCACGGGTTTTCTGGGCCATTTGGAAGGTCAAACGAGCCCCAGAGCGAGCATACGCCTCATTTTGACGATTTTCGTGTGCTATTGCACACCATTTTTTGGGTGATCAGGATCCCGACGTCAAAAATGCCAAATTTGTTCGTGGACGTCCTTCAAGATGTTTTCTATGCATACGGTTGGCCATCACGGGTTTTCTGGGCCGTTTGGAAGGTCAAACAAGCCCCGGAGCGAGCATACGCCTCATTTTGACGATTTTCGTGTGCTATTGCACACCATTTTTTGGGTGATCGGGATTCCGACGTCAAAAATGCCAAATTTGTTCGTAGACGTCCGTCAAGACGTTGTCTATGCATAAGGTTGGTCATCACGGATTTTCTGGGCCATTTGGAAGGTCAAACGAGCCCCGGAGCGAGCATACGCCTCATTTTGACGATTTTCGTGTGCTATTGCACACCATTTTTTTGGTGATCAGGATTCCGACGTCAAAAATGCCAAATTTGTTCGTGAACGTCCGTCAAGACGTTGTCTATGCATACGGTTGGCCATCACGGGTTTTCTGGGCCGTTTGGAAGGTCAAACGAGCCCCGGAGCGAGCATACGCCTCATTTTGACGATTTTCGTGTGCTATTGCACACCATTTTTTGGGTGATCGGGATTCCGACGTCAAAAATGCCAAATTTGTTCGTGGACATCCGTCAAGACGTTGTCTATGCATACGGTTGGCCATCACGGGTTTTCTGGGCCATTTGGAAGGTCAAACGAGCCCCGGAGCGAGCATACGCCTCATTTTGACGATTTTCGTGTGCTATTGCACACCATTTTTTGGGTGATTAGGATTCCGATGTCAAAAATGCCAAATTTGTTCGTGGACGTCCGTCAAGACGTTGTCTATGCATACGGTTGGCCATCACGGGTTTTCTGGGCTGTTTGGAAGGTCAAACGAGCCCCGGAGCGAGCATACGCCTCATTTTGACGATTTTCGTGTGCTATTGCACACCATTTTTTGGGTGATCGGGATTCCGACGTCAAAAATGCCAAATTTGTTCGTGGACGTCCGTCAAGACGTTGTCTATGCATACGGTTGGCCATCACGGGTTTCCTGGGCCATTTGGAAGGTCAAACGAGCCCCGGAGCGAGCATACGCCTCATTTTGACGATTTTCGTGTGCTATTGCACACCATTTTTTGGGTGATCAGGATTCCGACGTCAAAAATGCCAAATTTGTTCGTGGACGTCCGTCAAGACATTGTCTATGCATATGGTTGGCCGTCACGGGTTTTCTGGGCCGTTTGGAAGGTCAAACGAGCCCCGGAGAGAGCATACGCCTTATTTTGACGATTTTCGTGTGCTATTGCACACCATTTTTGGGTGATTGGGATTCCGACATCAAAAATGCCAAATTTGTTCGTGGACGTCCGTCAAGACGTTGTCTATGCATACGGTTGGCCATCACGGGTTTTCTGGGTCGTTTGGAAGGTCAAACGAGCCCCGGAGCGAGCATACGCCTCATTTTGACGATTTTCGTGTGCTATTAAACACCATTTTTTGGGTGATCGGGATTCCAACGTCAAAAATGCCAAATTTATTCGTGGACGTCCGTCAAGACGTTGTCTATGAATGCGGTTGGCCATCACGGGTTTTCTGGGCCATTTGGAAGGTCAAACGAGCCCCGGAGCGAGCATACGCCTCATTTTGACGATTTTCGTGTGCTATTGCACACCATTTTTTGGGTGATCAGGATTCCGACGTCAAAAATGCCAAATTTGTTCGTGGACGTCCGTCAAGACGTTGTCTATGCATACGGTTGGCCATCACGGGTTTTCTGGGCCGTTTGGAAGGTCAAACGAGCCCCGGAGCGAGCATACGCCTCATTTTGACGATTTTCGTGTGCTATTGCACACCATTTTTTGGGTGATCCGGATTCCGACGTCAAAAATGCCAAATTTGTTTGTGGACGTCCGTCAAGACGTTGTCTATGCATACGGTTGGCCATCACGGGTTTTCTGGGCCATTTGGAAGGTCAAACGAGCCCCGGAGCGAGCATACGCCTCATTTTGACGATTTTCGTGTGCTATTGCACACCATTTTTTGGGTGATCAGGATTCCGACGTCAAAAATGCCAAATTTGTTCGTGGACGTCTGTCAAGACGTTGTCTATGCATACGGTTGGCCATCACGGGTTTTCTGGGCCGTTTGGAAGGTCAAACGAGCCCCGGAGCGAGCATACGCCTCATTTTGACGATTTTCGTGTGCTATTGCACACCATTTTTTGGGTGATCCGGATTCCGACGTCAAAAATGCCAAATTTGTTCGTGGACATCCGTCAAGACGTTGTCTATGCATACGGTTGGCCATCACGGGTTTTCTGGGCCATTTGGAAGGTCAAACGAGCCCCGGAGCGAGCATACGCCTCATTTTGACGATTTTCGTGTGCTATTGCACACCATTTTTTGGGTGATCAGGATTTCGACGTCAAAAATGCTAAATTTGTTCGTGGACGTCCGTCAAGACGTTGTCTATGCATACGGTTGGCCATCACGGGTTTTCTGGGCCGTTTGGAAGGTCAAACGAGCCCCGGAGCGAGCATACGCCTCATTTTGACGATTTTCGTGTGCTATTGCACACCATTTTTTGGGTGATCGAAATTCCGACGTCAAAAATGCCAAATTTGTTCGTGGACGTCCGTCAAGATGTTGTCTATGCATACGGTTGGCCATCACGGGTTTTCTGGGCCATTTGGAAGGTCAAACGAGCCCCGGAGCGAGCATACGCCTCATTTTGACGATTTTCGTGTGCTATTGCACACCATTTTTTGGGTGATCAGGATTCCGACGTCAAAAATGCCAAATTTGTTCGTGGACGTCCGTCAAGACGTTGTCTATGCATACGGTTGGCCATCATGGGTTTTCTGGGCCGTTTGGAAGGTCAAACGAGCCCCGGAGCGAGCATACGCCTCATTTTGACGATTTTCGTGTGCTATTGCACACCATTTTTTGGGTGATCGGGATTCCGACGTCAAAAATGCCAAATTTGTTCGTGGACGTCCGTCAAGACGTTGTCTATGCATACGGTTGGCCATCACGGGTTTTCTGGGCCATTTGGAAGGTCAAACGAGCCCCGGAGCGAGCATACGCCTTATTTTGACGATTTTCGTGTGCTATTGCACACCATTTTTTGGGTGATCGGGATTCCGAATGCCAAATTTGTTCGTGGACGTCCGTCAAGACGTTGTCTATGCATACGGTTGGCCATCACGGGTTTTCTGGGTCGTTTGGAAGGTCAAACGAGCCCCGGAGCGAGCATACGCCTCATTTTGACGATTTTCGTGTGCTATTGCACACCATTTTTTGGGTGATCGGGATTCCGACGTCAAAAATGCCAAATTTGTTCGTGGACGTCCGTCAAGACGTTGTCTATGCATACGGTTGGCCATCACAGGTTTTCTGGGCCATTTGGAAGGTCAAACGAGCCCCGGAGCGAGCATACGCCTAATTTTGACGATTTTCGTGTGCTATTGCACACCATTTTTTGGGTGATCGGGATTCCGAATGCCAAATTGGTTCGTGGACGTCCGTCAAGACGTTGTCTATGCATACGGTTGGCCATCACGGTTTTTCTGGGCCGTTTGGAAGGTCAAACGAGCCCCGGAGCGAGCATACGCCTCATTTTGACGATTTTCGTGTGCTATTGCACACCATTTTTTTGGGGATCGGGATTCCGACGTCAAAAATGCCAAATTTGTTCGTGGACGTCCGTCAAGACGTTGTCTATGCATACGGTTGGCCATCACGGGTTTTCTGGGCCGTTTGGAAGGTCAAACGAGCCCCGGAGCGAGCATACGCCTCATTTTGACGATTTTCGTGTGCTATTGCACACCATTTTTTGGGTGATCAGGATTCCGACGTCAAAAATGCCAAATTTGTTCGTGGACGTCCGTCAAGACGTTGTCTATGCATACGGTTGGCCATCACGGGTTTTCTGGGCCGTTTGGAAGGTCAAACGAGCCCCGGAGCGAGCATACGCCTTATTTTGACGATTTTCGTGTGCTATTGCACACCATTTTTTGGGTGATCGGGATTCCGAATGCCAAATTTGTTCGTGGACGTCCGTCAAGACGTTGTCTATGCATACGGTTGGCCATCACGGGTTTTCTGGGCCATTTGGAAGGTCAAACGAGCCCCGGAGCGAGCATACGCCTTATTTTGACGATTTTCGTGTGCTATTGCACACCATTTTTTGGGTGATCGGGATTCCGACGTCAAAAATGCCAAATTTGTTCGTGGACGTCCGTCAAGACGTTGTCTATGCATACGGTTGGTCATCACGGGTTTTCCGGGCCATTTGGAAGGTCAAACGAGCCCCAGAGCGAGTATACGCCTCATTTTGACGATTTTCGTGTGCTATTGCACACCATTTTTTGGGTGATCAGGATTCCGACGTCAAAAGTGCCAAATTTGTTCGTGGACGTCCGTCAAGACGTTGTCTATGCATGCGGTTGGCCATCACGGGTTTTCTGGGCCATTTGGAAGGTCAAACGAGCCCCGGAGCGAGCATACGCCTCATTTTGACGATTTTCGTGTGCTATTGCACACCATTTTTTGGGTGATCAGGATTCCGACGTCAAAAATGCCAAATTTGTTCGTGGACGTCCGTCAAGACGTTGTCTATGCATACGGTTGGCCATCACGGGTTTTCTGGGCCGTTTGGAAGGTCAAACGAGCCCCGGAGCGAGCATACGCCTCATTTTGACGATTTTCGTGTGCTATTGCACACCATTTTTTGGGTGATCGGGATTCCGACGTCAAAACTGCCAAATTTGTTCGTGGACGTTCGTCAAGACGTTGTCTATGCATACGGTTGGCCATCACGGGTTTTCTGGGCCATTTGGAAGGTCAAACGAGCCCCGGAGCGAGCATACGCCTCATTTTGACGATTTTCGTGTGCTATTGCACACCATTTTTTGGGTGATCAGGATTCTGACGTCAAAAATGCCAAATTTGCTCGTGGACGTCCGTCAAGACGTTGTCTATGCATACGGTTGGCCATCACGGGTTTTCTGGTCCGTTTGGAAGGTCAAACGAGCCCCGGAGCGAGCATACGCCTCATTTTGACGATTTTCGTGTGCTATTGCACACCATTTTTTGGGTGATCGGGATTCCGACGTCAAAAATGCCAAATTTGTTCGTGGACGTCCGTCAAGACGTTGTCTATGCATACGGTTGTCCATCACGGGTTTCCTGGGCCATTTGGAAGGTCAAACGAGCCCCGGAGCGAGCATACGCCTCATTTTGACGATTTTCGTGTGCTATTGCACACCATTTTTTGGGTGATCAGGATTCCGACGTCAAAAATGCCAAATTTGTTCGTGGACGTCCGTCAAGACGTTGTCTATGCATACGGTTGGCCATCACGGGTTTTCTGGGCCATTTGGAAGGTCAAACGAGCCCCGGAGCGAGCATACGCCTCATTTTGACGATTTTCGTGTGCTATTGCACACCATTTTTTGGGTGATCAGGATTCCGACGTCAAAAATGCCAAATTTGTTCGTGGACGTCCGTCAAGACGTTGTCTATGCATACGGTTGGCCATCACGGGTTTTCTGGGCCGTTTGGAAGGTCAAACAAGCCCCGGAGCGAGCATACGCCTCATTTTGACGATTTTCGTGTGCTATTGCACACCATTTTTTGGGTGATCGGGATTCCGACGTCAAAAATGCCAAATTTGTTCGTGGACGTCCGTCAAGACGTTGTCTATGCATAAGGTTGGTCATCACGGGTTTTCTGGGCCATTTGGAAGGTCAAACGAGCCCCGGAGCGAGCATACGCCTCATTTTGACGATTTTCGTGTGCTATTGCACACCATTTTTTTGGTGATCAGGATTCCGACGTCAAAAATTCCAAATTTGTTCGTGAACGTCCGTCAAGACGTTGTCTATGCATACTGTTGGCCATCACGGGTTTTCTGGGCCGTTTGGAAGATCAAACGAGCCCCGGAGCGAGCATACGCCTCATTTTGACGATTTTCGTGTGCTATTGCACACCATTTTTTGGGTGATCGGGATTCCGACGTCAAAAATGCCAAATTTGTTCGTGGACGTCCGTCAAGACGTTGTCTATGCATACGGTTGGCCATCACGGGTTTTCTGGGCCATTTGGAAGGTCAAACGAGCCCCGGAGCGAGCATACGCCTCATTTTGACGATTTTCGTGTGCTATTGCACACCATTTTTTGGGTGATCGGGATTCCGACGTCAAAAATGCCAAATTTGTTCGTGGACGTCCGTCAAGACGTTGTCTATGCATACGATTGGCCATCACGGGTTTTCTGGGCTGTTTGGAAGGTCAAACGAGCCCCGGAGCGAGCATACGCCTCATTTTGACGATTTTCGTGTGCTATTGCACACCATTTTTTGGGTGATCAGGATTCCGACGTCAAAAATGCCAAATTTGTTCGTGGACGTCCGTCAAGACGTTGTCTATGCATACGGTTGGTCATCACGGGTTTTCCGGGCCATTTGGAAGGTCAAACGAGCCCCGGAGCGAGTATACGCCTCATTTTGACGATTTTCGTGTGCTATTGCACACCATTTTTTGGGTGATCAGGATTCCGACGTCAAAAGTGCCAAATTTGTTCGTGGACGTCCGTCAAGACGTTGTCTATGCATACGGTTGGCCATCACGGGTTTTCTGGGCCATTTGGAAGGTCAAACGAGCCCCGGAGCGAGCATACGCCTCATTTTGACGATTTTCGTGTGCTATTGCACACCATTTTTTGGGTGATCAGGATTCCGACGTCAAAAATGCCAAATTTGTTCGTGGACGTCCGTCAAGACGTTGTCTATGCATACGGTTGGCCATCACGGGTTTTCTTGGCCGTTTGGAAGGTCAAACGAGCCCCGGAGCGAGCATACGCCTCATTTTGACGATTTTCGTGTGCTATTGCACACCATTTTTTGGGTGATCGGGATTCCGACGTCAAAAATGCCAAATTTGTTCGTAGACGTCCGTCAAGACGTTGTCTATGCATGCGGTTGGTCATCACGGGTTTTCTGGGCCATTTGGAAGGTCAAACGAGCCCCGGAGCGAGCATACGCCTCATTTTGACGATTTTCGTGTGCTATTGCACACCATTTTTTGGGTGATCGGGATTCCGACGTCAAAAATGCCAAATTTGTTCGTGAACGTCCGTCAAGACGTTGTCTATGCATACGGTTGGCCATCACGGGTTTTCTAGGCCGTTTGGAAGGTCAAACGAGCCCCGGAGCGAGCATACGCCTCATTTTGACGATTTTCGTGTCCTATTGCACACCATTTTTTGGGTGATCGGGATTCCGACGTCAAAAATGCCAAATTTGTTCGTGGACGTCTTTCAAGACGTTGTCTATACATACGGTTGGCCATCACGGGTTTTCTGGGCCATTTGGAAGGTCAAACGAGCCCCGGAGCGAGCATACGCCTCATTTTGACGATTTTCGTGTGCTATTGCACACCATTTTTTGGGTGATCAGGATTCCGATGTCAAAAATGCCAAATTTGTTCGTGGACGTCCGTCAAGACGTTGTCTATGCATACGGTTGGCCATCACGGGTTTTCTGGGTCGTTTGGAAGGTCAAACGAGCCCCGGAGCGAGCATACGCCTCATTTTGACGATTTTCGTGTGCTATTGCACACCATTTTTTGGGTGATCGGGATTCCGACCTCAAAAATGCCAAATTTGTTCGTGGACGTCCGTCAAGACGTTGTCAATGCATGCGGTTGGCCATCACGGGTTTTCTGGGCCATTTGGAAGGTCAAACGAGCCCCGGAGCGAGCATACGCCTCATTTTGACGATTTTCGTGTGCTATTGCACACCATTTTTTGGGTGATTGGGATTCCGATGTCAAAAATGCCAAATTTGTTCGTGGACGTCCGTCAAGACGTTGTCTATGCATACGGTTGGCCATCACGGGTTTTCTGGGCCATTTGGAAGGTCAAACGAGCCCCGGAGCGAGCATACGCCTCATTTTGACGATTTTCGTGTGCTATTGCACACCATTTTTTGGGTGATCAGGATTCCGACGTCAAAAATGCCAAATTTGTTCGTGGACGTCCGTCAAGACGTTGTCTATGCATACGGTTGGCCATCACGGGTTTTCTGGGCCGTTTGGAAGGTCAAACGAGCCCCGGAGCGAGCATACGCCTCATTTTGACGATTTTCGTGTGCTATTGCACACCATTTTTTGGGTGATCGGGATTCCGACGTCAAAACTGCCAAATTTGTTCGTGGACGTTCGTCAAGACGTTGTCTATGCATACGGTTGGCCATCACGGGTTTTCTGGGCCATTTGGAAGGTCAAACGAGCCCCGGAGCGAGCATACGCCTCATTTTGACGATTTTCGTGTGCTATTGCACACCATTTTTTGGGTGATCAGGATTCTGACGTCAAAAATGCCAAATTTGCTCGTGGACGTCCATCAAGACGTTGTCTATGCATACGGTTGGCCATCACGGGTTTTCTGGTCCGTTTGGAAGGTCAAACGAGCCCCGGAGCGAGCATACGCCTCATTTTGACGATTTTCGTGTGCTATTGCACACCATTTTTTGGGTGATCGGGATTCCGACGTCAAAAATGCCAAATTTGTTCGTGGACGTCCGTCAAGACGTTGTCTATGCATACGGTTGGCCATCACGGGTTTCCTGGGCCATTTGGAAGGTCAAACGAGCCCCGGAGCGAGCATACGCCTCATTTTGACGATTTTCGTGTGCTATTGCACACCATTTTTTGGGTGATCAGGATTCCGACGTCAAAAATGCCAAATTTGTTTGTGGACGTCCGTCAAGACGTTGTCTATGCATACGGTTGGCCATCACGGGTTTTCTGGGCCATTTGGAAGGTCAAACGAGCCCCGGAGCGAGCATACGCCTCATTTTGACGATTTTCGTGTGCTATTGCACACCATTTTTTGGGTGATCAGGATTCCGACGTCAAAAATGCCAAATTTGTTCGTGGACGTCCGTCAAGACGTTGTCTATGCATACGGTTGGCCATCACGGGTTTTCTGGGCCGTTTGAAAGGTCAAACAAGCCCCGGAGCGAGCATACGCCTCATTTTGACGATTTTCGTGTGCTATTGCACACCATTTTTTGGGTGATCGGGATTCCGACGTCAAAAATGCCAAATTTGTTCGTGGACGTCCGTCAAGACGTTGTCTATGCATAAGGTTGGTCATCACGGGTTTTCTGGGCCATTTGGAAGGTCAAACGAGCCCCGGAGCGAGCATACGCCTCATTTTGACGATTTTCATGTGCTATTGCACACCATTTTTTTGGTGATCAGGATTCCGACGTCAAAAATGCCAAATTTGTTCGTGAACGTCCGTCAAGACGTTGTCTATGCATACGGTTGGCCATCACGGGTTTTCTGGGCCGTTTGAAAGGTCAAACGAGCCCCGGAGCGAGCATACGCCTCATTTTGACGATTTTCGTGTGCTATTGCACACCATTTTTTGGGTGATCGGGATTCCGACGTCAAAAATGCCAAATTTGTTCGTGGACGTCCGTCAAGACGTTGTCTATGCATACGGTTGGCCATCACGGGTTTTCTGGGCCATTTGGAAGGTCAAACGAGCCCCGGAGCGAGCATACGCCTCATTTTGACGATTTTCGTGTGCTATTGCACACCATTTTTTGGGTGATCGGGATTCCGACGTCAAAAATGCCAAATTTGTTCGTGGACGTCCGTCAAGACGTTGTCTATGCATACGGTTGGCCATTACGGGTTTTCTGGGCTGTTTGGAAGGTCAAACGAGCCCCGGAGCGAGCATACGCCTCATTTTGACGATTTTCGTGTACCATTTATTGGGTGATCAGGATTCCGACGTCAAAAATGCCAAATTTGTTCGTGGACGTCCGTCAAGACGTTGTCTATGCATACGGTTGGTCATCACGGGTTTTCCGGGCCATTTGGAAGGTCAAACGAGCCCCGGAGCGAGTATACGCCTCATTTTGACGATTTTCGTGTGCTATTGCACACCATTTTTTGGGTGATCAGGATTCCGACGTCAAAAGTGCCAAATTTGTTCGTGGACGTCCGTCAAGACGTTGTCTATGCATACGGTTGGCCATCACGGGTTTTCTGGGCCATTTGGAAGGTCAAACGAGCCCCGGAGCGAGCATACGCCTCATTTTGACGATTTTCGTGTGCTATTGCACACCATTTTTTGGGTGATCAGGATTCCGACGTCAAAAATGCCAAATTTGTTCGTGGACGTCCGTCAAGACGTTGTCTATGCATACGGTTGGCCATCACGGGTTTTCTTGGCCGTTTGGAAGGTCAAACGAGCCCCGGAGCGAGCATACGCCTCATTTTGACGATTTTCGTGTGCTATTGCACACCATTTTTTGGGTGATCGGGATTCCGACGTCAAAAATGCCAAATTTGTTCGTGGACGTCCGTCAAGACGTTGTCTATGCATACGGTTGGTCATCACGGGTTTTCCGGGCCATTTGGAAGGTCAAACGAGCCCCGGAGCGAGTATACGCCTCATTTTGACGATTTTCGTGTGCTATTGCACACCATTTTTTGGGTGATCAGGATTCCGACGTCAAAAGTGCCAAATTTGTTCGTGGACGTCCGTCAAGACGTTGTCTATGCATACGGTTGGCCATCACGGGTTTTCTGGGCCGTTTGGAAGGTCAAACGAGCCCCGGAGCGAGCATACGCCTCATTTTGACGATTTTCGTGTGCTATTGCACACCATTTTTTAAGTGATCGGGATTTCAACGTCAAAAATGCCAAATTTGTTCGTGGACGTCCTTCAAGACGTTGTCTATGCATATGGTTGGCCATCACGGGTTTTCTGGGCCGTTTGGAAGGTCAAACGAGCCCCGGAGCGAGCATACGCCTCATTTTGACGATTTTCGTGTGCTATTGCACACCATTTTTGGGTGATTGGGATTCCGACATCAAAAATGCCAAATTTGTTCGTGGACGTCCGTCAAGACGTTGTCTATGCATACGGTTGGCCATCATGGGTTTTCTGGGTCGTTTGGAAGGTCAAACGAGCCCCGGAGCGAGCATACGCCTCATTTTGACGATTTTCGTGTGCTATTGCACACCATTTTTTGGGTGATCAGGATTCCGACGTCAAAAATGCCAAATTTGTTCGTGGACGTCCGTCAAGACGTTGTCTATGCATACGGTTGGCCATCACGGGTTTTCTGGGCCGTTTGGAAGGTCAAACGAGCCCCGGAGCGAGCATACGCCTTATTTTGACGATTTTCGTGTGCTATTGCACACCATTTTTTGGGTGATCGGGATTCCGAATGCCAAATTTGTTCGTGGACGTCCGTCAAGACGTTGTCTATGCATACGGTTGGCCATCACGGGTTTTCTGGGCCATTTGGAAGGTCAAACGAGCCCCGGAGCGAGCATACGCCTTATTTTGACGATTTTCGTGTGCTATTGCACACCATTTTTTGGGTGATCGGGATTCCGACGTCAAAAATGCCAAATTTGTTCGTGGACGTCCGTCAAGACGTTGTCTATGCATACGGTTGGTCATCACGGGTTTTCCGGGCAATTTGGAAGGTCAAACGAGCCCCGGAGTGAGTATACGCCTCATTTTGACGATTTTCGTGTGCTATTGCACACCATTTTTTGGGTGATCAGGATTCCGACGTCAAAAGTGCCAAATTTGTTCGTGGACGTCCGTCAAGACGTTGTCTATGCATGCGGTTGGCCATCACGGGTTTTCTGGGCCATTTGGAAGGTCAAACGAGCCCCGGAGCGAGCATACGCCTCATTTTGACGATTTTCGTGTGCTATTGCACACCATTTTTTGGGTGATCAGGATTCCGACGTCAAAAATGCCAAATTTGTTCGTGGACGTCCGTCAAGACGTTGTCTATGCATACGGTTGGCCATCACGGGTTTTCTGGGCCGTTTGGAAGGTCAAACGAGCCCCGGAGCGAGCATACGCCTCATTTTGACGATTTTCGTGTGCTATTGCACACCATTTTTTGGGTGATCGGGATTCCGACGTCAAAACTGCCAAATTTGTTCGTGGACGTTCGTCAAGACGTTGTCTATGCATACGGTTGGCCATCACGGGTTTTCTGGGCCATTTGGAAGGTCAAACGAGCCCCGGAGCGAGCATACGCCTCATTTTGACGATTTTCGTGTGCTATTGCACACCATTTTTTGGGTGATCAGGATTCTGACGTCAAAAATGCCAAATTTGCTCGTGGACGTCCGTCAAGACGTTGTCTATGCATACGGTTGGCCATCACGGGTTTTCTGGTCCGTTTGGAAGGTCAAACGAGCCCCGGAGCGAGCATACGCCTCATTTTGACGATTTTCGTGTGCTATTGCACACCATTTTTTGGGTGATCGGGATTCCGACGTCAAAAATGCCAAATTTGTTCGTGGACGTCCGTCAAGACGTTGTCTATGCATACGGTTGGCCATCACGGGTTTCCTGGGCCATTTGGAAGGTCAAACGAGCCCCGGAGCGAGCATACGCCTCATTTTGACGATTTTCGTGTGCTATTGCACACCATTTTTTGGGTGATCAGGATTCCGACGTCAAAAATGCCAAATTTGTTCGTGGACGTCCGTCAAGACGTTGTCTATGCATACGGTTGGCCATCACGGGTTTTCTGGGCCATTTGGAAGGTCAAACGAGCCCCGGAGCGAGCATACGCCTCATTTTGACGATTTTCGTGTGCTATTGCACACCATTTTTTGGGTGATCAGGATTCCGACGTCAAAAATGCCAAATTTGTTCGTGGACGTCCGTCAAGACGTTGTCTATGCATACGGTTGGCCATCACGGGTTTTCTGGGCCGTTTGGAAGGTCAAACAAGCCCCGGAGCGAGCATACGCCTCATTTTGACGATTTTCGTGTGCTATTGCACACCATTTTTTGGGTGATCGGGATTCCGACGTCAAAAATGCCAAATTTGTTCGTGGACGTCCGTCAAGACGTTGTCTATGCATAAGGTTGGTCATCACGGGTTTTCTGGGCCATTTGGAAGGTCAAACGAGCCCCGGAGCGAGCATACGCCTCATTTTGACGATTTTCGTGTGCTATTGCACACCATTTTTTTGGTGATCAGGATTCCGACGTCAAAAATTCCAAATTTGTTCGTGAACGTCCGTCAAGACGTTGTCTATGCATACGGTTGGCCATCACGGGTTTTCTGGGCCGTTTGGAAGATCAAACGAGCCCCGGAGCGAGCATACGCCTCATTTTGACGATTTTCGTGTGCTATTGCACACCATTTTTTGGGTGATCGGGATTCCGACGTCAAAAATGCCAAATTTGTTTGTGGACGTCCGTCAAGACGTTGTCTATGCATACGGTTGGCCATCACGGGTTTTCTGGGCCATTTGGAAGGTCAAACGAGCCCCGGAGCGAGCATACGCCTCATTTTGACGATTTTCGTGTGCTATTGCACACCATTTTTTGGGTGATCGGGATTCCGACGTCAAAAATGCCAAATTTGTTCGTGGACGTCCGTCAAGACGTTGTCTATGCATACGATTGGCCATCACGGGTTTTCTGGGCTGTTTGGAAGGTCAAACGAGCCCCGGAGCGAGCATACGCCTCATTTTGACGATTTTCGTGTGCTATTGCACACCATTTTTTGGGTGATCAGGATTCCGACGTCAAAAATGCCAAATTTGTTCGTGGACGTCCGTCAAGACGTTGTCTATGCATACGGTTGGTCATCACGGGTTTTCCGGGCCATTTGGAAGGTCAAACGAGCCCCGGAGCGAGTATACGCCTCATTTTGACGATTTTCGTGTGCTATTGCACACCATTTTTTGGGTGATCAGGATTCCGACGTCAAAAGTGCCAAATTTGTTCGTGGACGTCCGTCAAGACGTTGTCTATGCATACGGTTGGCCATCACGGGTTTTCTGGGCCATTTGGAAGGTCAAACGAGCCCCGGAGCGAGCATACGCCTCATTTTGACGATTTTCGTGTGCTATTGCACACCATTTTTTGGGTGATCAGGATTCCGACGTCAAAAATGCCAAATTTGTTCGTGGACGTCCGTCAAGACGTTGTCTATGCATACGGTTGGCCATCACGGGTTTTCTTGGCCGTTTGGAAGGTCAAACGAGCCCCGGAGCGAGCATACGCCTCATTTTGACGATTTTCGTGTGCTATTGCACACCATTTTTTGGGTGATCGGGATTCCGACGTCAAAAATGCCAAATTTGTTCGTAGACGTCCGTCAAGACGTTGTCTATGCATGCGGTTGGTCATCACGGGTTTTCTGGGCCATTTGGAAGGTCAAACGAGCCCCGGAGCGAGCATACGCCTCATTTTGACGATTTTCGTGTGCTATTGCACACCATTTTTTGGGTGATCGGGATTCCGACGTCAAAAATGCCAAATTTGTTCGTGGACGTCCGTCAAGACGTTGTCTATGCATACGGTTGGCCATCACGGGTTTTCTAGGCCGTTTGGAAGGTCAAACGAGCCCCGGAGCGAGCATACGCCTCATTTTGACGATTTTCGTGTCCTATTGCACACCATTTTTTGGGTGATCGGGATTCCGACGTCAAAAATGCCAAATTTGTTCGTGGACGTTCGTCAAGACGTTGTCTATGCATACGGTTGGCCATCACGGGTTTTCTGGGCCATTTGGAAGGTCAAATGAGCCCCGGAGCGAGCATACGCCTCATTTTGACGATTTTCGTGTGCTATTGCACACCATTTTTTGGGTGATCAGGATTCCGACGTCAAAAATGCCAAATTTGCTCGTGGACGTCTGTCAAGACGTTGTCTATGCATACGGTTGGCCATCACGGGTTTTCTGGGCCGTTTGGAAGGTCAAACGAGCCTCGGAGCGAGCATACGCCTCATTTTGACGATTTTCGTGTGCTATTGCACACCATTTTTTGGGTGATCGGGATTCCGACGTCAAAAATGCCAAATTTGTTCATGGACGTTCGTCAAGACGTTGTCTATGCATACGGTTGGCCATCACGGGTTTTCTGGGCCATTTGGAAGGTCAAACGAGCCCCGGAGCGAGCATACGCCTCATTTTGACGATTTTCGTGTGCTATTGCACACCATTTTTTGGGTGATCAGGATTCCGACGTCAAAAATGCCAAATTTGTTCGTGGACATTCGTCAAGACGTTGTCTATGCATACGGTTGGCCATCACGGGTTTTCTGGGCCATTTGGAAGGTCAAACGAGCCCCGGAGCGAGCATACGCCTCATTTTGACGATATTCGTGTGCTGTTGCACACCATTTTGTGGGTGATCAGGATTCCAACGTCAAATATGCCAAATTTGCTCGTGGATGTCCGTCAAGACGTTGTGTATGCATACGGTTGGCCATCACGGGTTTTCTGGGCCATTTGGAAGGTCAAATGAGCCCCGGAGCGAGCATACGCCTCATTTTGACGATTTTCGTGTGCTATTGCACACCATTTTTTGGGTGATCAGGATTCCGACGTCAAAAATGCCAAATTTGTTCGTGGACGTTCGTCAAGACGTTGTCTATGCATACGTTTGGCCATCACGGGTTTTCTGGGCCATTTGGAAGGTCAAACGAGCCCCGGAGCGAGCATACGCCTCATTTTGACGATATTCGTGTGCTGTTGCACACCATTTTTTGGGTGATCAGGATTCCAACGTCAAAAATGCCAAATTTGCTCGTGGACGTCCGTCAAGACGTTGTGTATGCATACGGTTGGCCATCACGGGTTTTCTGGGCCGTTTGGAAGGTCAAACGAGCCCCGGAGCGAGCATACGCCTCATTTTGATGATTTTCGTGTGCTATTGCACACCATTTTTTGGGTGATCGGGATTCCGACGTCAAAAATGCCAAATTTGTTCGTGGACGTCCGTCAAGACGTTGTCTATGCATACGGTTGGCCATCACGGGTTTTCTGGGCCATTTGGAAGGTCAAACGAGCCCCGGAGCGAGCATACGCCTCATTTTGACGATTTTCGTGTGCTATTGCACACCATTTTTTGGGTGATCGGGATTCCGACGTCAAAAATGCCAAATTTGTTCGTGGACGTCCGTAAAGACATTGTCTATGCATACGGTTGGCCATCACGGGTTTTCTGGGCCGTTTGGAAGGTCAAACGAGCCCCGGAGCGAGCATACGCCTCATTTTGACGATTTTCGTGTGCTATTGCACACCATTTTTTGGGTGATCGGGATTCCGACGTCAAAAATGCCAAATTTGTTCGTGGACGTCCGTCAAGACGTTGTCTTTGCATACGGTTGGCCATCACGGGTTTTCTGGGCCATTTGGAAGGTCAAACGAGCCCCGGAGCGAGCATACGCCTCATTTTGACGATTTTCGTGTGCTATTGCACACCATTTTTTGGGTGATCGGGATTCCGACGTCAAAAATGCCAAATTTGTTCGTGGACGTCCGTCAAGACGTTGTCTATGCATACGGTTGGCCATCACGGGTTTTCTGGGCCGTTTGGAAGGTCAAACGAGCCCCGGAGCGAGCATACGCCTCATTTTAACGATTTTCGTGTGCTATTGCACACCATTTTTTGGGTGATCGGGGTTTCCGACGTCCAAAATGCCAAATTTGTTCGTGGACGTCCGTCAAGACGTTGTCTATGCATACGGTTGGCCATCACGGGTTTTCTGGGCCATTTGGAAGGTCAAACGAGCCCCGGAGCGAGCATACGCCTCATTTTGACGATTTTCGTGTGCTATTGCACACCATTTTTTGGGTGATCAGGATTCCGACGTCAAAAATGCCAAATTTGTTCGTGGACGTCCGTCAAGACGTTGTCTATGCATACGGTTGGCCATCACGGGTTTTCTGGGCCGTTTGGAAGGTCAAACGAGCCCCGGAGCAAGCATACGCCTCATTTTGACGATTTTCGTGTGCTATTGCACACCATTTTTTGGGTGATCGGGATTCCGACGTCGAAAATGCAAAATTTGTTCATGGACGTCCGTCAAGACGTTGTCTATGCATACGGTTGGCCATCACAGGTTTTCTGGGCCATTTGGAAGGTCAAACGAGCCCCGGAGCGAGCATACGCCTCATTTTGACGATTTTCGTGTGCTATTGCACACCATTTTTTGGGTGATCGGGATTCCGACGTCAAAAATGCCAAATTTGTTCGTGGACGTCCGTCAAGACGTTGTCTATGCATACGGTTGGCCATCACGGGTTTTTTGGGCCATTTGGAAGGTCAAACGAGCCCCGGAGCGAGCATACGCCTCATTTTGACGATTTTCGTGTGCTATTGCACACCATTTTTTGGGTGATCAGGATTCCGACGTCAAAAATGCCAAATTTGTTCGTGGACGTCCGTCAAGACGTTGTCTATGCATACGGTTGGCCATCACGGGTTTTCTGGGCCGTTTGGAAGGTCAAACGAGCCCCGGAGCGAGCATACGCCTCATTTTGACGATTTTCGTGTGCTATTAAACACCATTTTTTGGGTGATCGGGATTCCGACGTCAAAAATGCCAAATTTGTTCGTGGACGTTCGTCAAGACGTTGTCTATGCATACGGTTGGCCATCACGGGTTTTCTGGGCCATTTGGAAGGTCAAATGAGCCCCGGAGCGAGCATACGCCTCATTTTGACGATTTTCGTGTGCTATTGCACACCATTTTTTGGGTGATCAGGATTCCGACGTCAAAAATGCCAAATTTGCTCGTGGACGTCCGTCAAGACGTTGTCTATGCATACGGTTGGCCATCACGGGTTTTCTGGGCCGTTTGGAAGGTCAAACGAGCCTCGGAGCGAGCATACGCCTCATTTTGACGATTTTCGTGTGCTATTGCACACCATTTTTTGGGTGATCGGGATTCCGACGTCAAAAATGCCAAATTTGTTCATGGACGTTCGTCAAGACGTTGTCTATGCATACGGTTGGCCATCACGGGTTTTCTGGGCCATTTGGAAGGTCAAACGAGCCCCGGAGCGAGCATACGCCTCATTTTGACGATTTTCGTGTGCTTTTGCACACCATTTTTTGGGTGATCAGGATTCCGACGTCAAAAATGCCAAATTTGTTCGTGGACGTCCGTCAAGACGTTGTCTATGCATACGGTTGGCCATCACGGGTTTTCTGGGCCATTTGGAAGGTCAAACGAGCCCCGGAGCGAGCATACGCCTCATTTTGACGATTTTCGTGTGCTATTGCACACCATTTTTTGGGTGATCGGGATTCCGACGTCAAAAATGCCAAAATTGCTCGTGGACGTCCGTCAAGACGTTTTCTATGCATACGGTTGGCCATCACGGGTTTTCTGGGCCGTTTGGAAGGTCAAACGAGCCCCGGAACGAGCATACGCCTCATTTTGACGATTTTCGTGTGCTATTGCACACCATTTTTTGGGTGATTGGGATTCCGACGTCAAAAATGCCAAATTTGTTCGTGGACGTCCGTCAAGACGTTGTCTATGCATACGGTTGGCCATCACGGGTTTTCTGGGCCATTTGGAAGGTCAAACGAGCCCCGGAGCGAGCATACGCCTCATTTTGACGATTTTCGTGTGCTATTGCACACCATTTTTTGGGTGATCAGGATTCCGACGTCAAAAATGCCAAATTTGTTCGTGGACATTCGTCAAGACGTTGTCTATGCATACGGTTGGCCATCACGGGTTTTCTGGGCCATTTGAAAGGTCAAACGAGCCCCGGAGCGAGCATACGCCTCATTTTGACGATATTCGTGTGCTGTTACACACCATTTTGTGGGTGATCAGGATTCCAACGTCAAATATGCCAAATTTGCTCGTGGATGTCCGTCAAGACGTTGTGTATGCATACGGTTGGCCATCACGGTTTTTCTGGGCCGTTTGGAAGGTCAAACGAGCCCCGGAGCGAGCATACGCCTCATTTTGATGATTTTCGTGTGCTATTGCACACCATTTTTTGGGTGATCGGGATTCCGATGTCAAAAATGCCAAATTTGTTCGTGGACGTCCGTCAAGACGTTGTCTATGCATACGGTTGGCCATCACGGGTTTTCTGGGCCATTTGGAAGGTCAAACGAGCCCCGGAGCGAGCATACGCCTCATTTTGACGATTTTCGTGTGCTATTGCACACCATTTTTTGGGTGATCGGGATTGCGACGTCAAAAATGCCAAATTTGTTCGTGGACGTCCGTAAAGATGTTTTCTATGCATACGGTTGGCCATCACGGGTTTTATGGGCCGTTTGGAAGGTCAAACGAGCCCCGGAGCGAGCATACGCCTCATTTTGACGATTTTCGTGTGCTATTACACACCATTTTTTGGGTGATCGGGATTCCGATGTCAAAAATGCCAAATTTGTTCGTGGACGTCCGTCAAGACGTTGTCTATGCATACGGTTGGCCATCACGGGTTTTCTGGGCCATTTGGAAGGTCAAACGAGCCCCGGAGCGAGCATACGCCTCATTTTGACGATTTTCGTGTGCTATTGCACACCATTTTTTGGGTGATCAGGATTCCGACGTCAAAAATGCCAAATTTGTTCGTGGACGTCCGTCAAGACGTTGTCTATGCATACGGTTGGCCATCACGGGTTTTCTGGGCCGTTTGGAAGGTCAAACGAGCCCCGGAGCGAGCATACGCCTCATTTTGACGATTTTCGTGTGCTATTGCACACCATTTTTTGGGTGATCGGGATTCCGACGTCAAAAATGCCAAATTTGTTCGTGGACGTCCGTCAAGACGTTGTCTATGCATACGGTTGGCCATCACGGGTTTTCTGGGCCGTTTGGAAGGTCAAACGAGCCCCGGAGCGAGCATACGCCTCATTTTGACGATTTTCGTGTGCTATTGCACACCATTTTTTGGGTGATTGGGATTCCGATGTCAAAAACGCCAAATTTGTTCGTGGACGTCCGTCAAGACATTGTCTATGCATACGGTTGGCCATCACGGGTTTTCTGGGCCGTTTGGAAGGTCAAACGAGCCCCGGAGCGAGCATACGCCTCATTTTGACGATTTTCGTGTGCTATTGCACACCATTTTTTGGGTGATCGGGATTCCGACGTCAAAAATGCCAAATTTGTTCATGGACGTTCGTCAAGACGTTGTCTATGCATACGGTTGACCATCACGGGTTTTCTGGGCCATTTGGAAGGTCAAACGAGCCCTGGAGCGAGCATACGCCTCATTTTGACGATTTTCGTGTGCTATTGCACACCATTTTTTGGGTGATCGGGATTCCAACGTCAAAAATGCCAAATTTGTTCGTGGACGTCCGTCAAGACGTTGTCTATGCATACGGTTGGCCATCACGGGTTTTCTGGGCCATTTGGAAGGTCAAACGAGCCCCGGAGCGAGCATACGCCTCATTTTGACGATTTTCGTGTGCTATTGCACACCATTTTTTGGGTGATCAGGATTCCGACGTCAAAAATGCCAAATTTGTTCGTGGACGTCCGTCAAGACGTTGTCTATGCATACGGTTGGCCATCACGGGTTTTCTGGGGCCGTTTGGAAGGTCAAACGAGCCCCGGAGCGAGCATACGCCTCATTTTGACGATTTTCGTGTGCTATTGCACACCATTTTTTGGGTGATCGGGATTCCGACGTCAAAAATGCCAAATTTTTTCGTGGACGTCCGTCAAGACGTTGTCTATGCATACGGTTGGCCATCACGGGTTTTCTGGGCCATTTGGAAGGTCAAACGAGCCCCGGAGCGAGCATACGCCTCATTTTGACGATTTTCGTGTGCTATTGCACACCATTTTTTGGGTGATCGGGATTCCGACGTCCAAAATGCCAAATTTGTTCGTGGACGTCCGTCAAGACGTTGTCTATGCATACGGTTGGCCATCACGGGTTTTCTGGGCCATTTGGAAGGTCAAACGAGCCCCGGAGCGAGCATACGCCTCATTTTGACGATTTTCGTGTGCTATTGCAAACCATTTTTTGGGTGATCAGGATTCCGACGTCAAAAATGCCAAATTTGTTCGTGGACATCCGTCAAGACGTTGTCTATGCATACGGTTGGCCATCACAGGTTTTCTGGGCCGTTTGGAAGGTCAAACGAGCCCCGGAGCGAGCATACGCCTCATTTTGACGATTTTCGTGTGCTATTGCACACCATTTTTTGGGTGATCGGGATTCCAACGTCAAAAATGCCAAATTTGTTCGTGGACGTCCGTCAAGACGTTGTCTATGCATACGGTTGGCCATCACGGGTTTTCTGGGCCATTTGGAAGGTCAAACGAGCCCCGGAGCGAGCATACGCCTCATTTTGACGATTTTCGTGTGCTATTGCACACCATTTTTTGGGTGATCAGGATTACGACGTCAAAAATGCCAAATTTGCTCGTGGACGTCCGTCAAGACGTTGTCTATTCATACGGTTGGCCATCACGGGTTTTCTGGGCCGTTTGGAAGGTCAAACGAGCCCCGAAGCGAGCATACGCCTCATTTTGACGATTTTCGTGTGCTATTGCACACCATTTTTTGGGTGATCGGGATTCCGATGTCAAAAATACCAAATTTGTTCGTGGACATCCGTCAAGACGTTGTCTATGCATACGGTTGGCCATCACGGGTTTTCTGGGCCATTTGGAAGGTCAAACGAGCCCCGGAGCGAGCATACGCCTCATTTTGACGATTTTCGTGTGCTATTGCACACCATTTTTTGGGTGATCAGGATTCCGACGTCAAAAATGCCAAATTTGTTCGTGGACGTCTGTCAAGACGTTGTCTATGCATACGGTTGGCCATCACGGGTTTTCTGGGCCGTTTGGAAGGTCAAACAAGCCCCGGAGCGAGCATACGCCTCATTTTGACGATTTTCGTGTGCTATTGCACACCATTTTTTGGGTGATCGGGATTCCGACGTCAAAAATGCAAAATTTGTTCGTGGACGTCCGTCAAGACGTTGTCTATGCATACGGTTGGCCATCACGGGTTTTCTGGGCCATTTGGAAGGTCAAACAAGCCCCGGAGCGAGCATACGCCTCATTTTGACGATTTTCGTGTGCTATTGCACACCATTTTTTGGGTGATCAGGATTCCGACGTCAAAAATGCCAAATTTGTTCGTGGACATCCGTCAAGACGTTGTCTATGCATACGGTTGGCCATCAAGGGTTTTCTGGGCCGTTTGGAAGGTCAAACGAGCCCCGGAGCGAGCATACGCCTCATTTTGACGATTTTCGTGTGCTATTGCACATTATTTTTTGGGTGATTGGGATTCCGATGTCAAAAATGCCAAATTTGTTCGTGGACGTCCGTCAAGACGTTGTCTATGCATACGGTTGGCCATCACGGGTTTTCTGGGCCATTTGGAAGGTCAAACGAGCCCCGGAGCGAGCATACGCCTCATTTTGACGATTTTCGTGTGCTATTGCACACCATTTTTTGGGTGATCAGGATTCCGACGTCAAAAATGCCAAATTTGTTCGTGGATGTCCGTCAAGATGTTGTCTATGCATACGGTTGGCCATCACGGGTTTTCTGGGCTGTTTGGAAGGTCAAACGAGCCCCGGAGCGAGCATACGCCTCATTTTGACGATTTTCGTGTGCTATTGCACACCATTTTTTGGGTGATTGGGATTCCGACGTCATAAATGCCAAATTTGTTCGTGGACGTTTGTCAAGACGTTGTCTATGCATACGGTTGGCCATCACGGGTTTTCTGGGCCATTTGGAAGGTCAAACGAGCCCCGGAGCGAGCATACGCCTCATTTTGACGATTTTCGTGTGCTATTGCACACCATTTTTTGGGTGGTCCGGATTCCGACGTCAAAAATGCCAAATTTGCTCGTGGACGTCCGTCAAGACGTTGTCTATGCATACGGTTGGCCATCACGGGTTTTCTGGGCCGTTTGGAAGGTCAAACGAGCCCCGGAGCGAGCATACGCCTCATTTTGACGATTTTCGTGTGCTATTGCACACCATTTTTTGGGTGATTGGGATTCCGATGTCAAAAATGCCAAATTTGTTCGTGGACGTCCGTCAAGACGTTTTCTATGCATACGGTTGGCCATCACGGGTTTTCTGGGCCATTTGGAAGGTCAAACGAGCCCCGGAGCGAGCATACGCCTCATTTTGACGATTTTCGTGTGCTATTGAGCACCATTTTTTGGGTGATCGGGATTTCGATGTCAAAAATGCCAAATTTGTCCGTGGACATCCGTCAAGACGTTGTCTATGCATACGGTTGGCCATTACGGGTTTTCTGGGCCGTTTGGAAGGTCAAACGAGCCCCGAAGCGAGCATACGCCTCATTTTGACGATTTTCGTGTGCTATTGCATACCATTTTTTGGGTGATCGGGATTCCGACGTCAAAAATGCCAAATTTGTTCGTGGACATCCGTCAAGACGTTGTCTATGCATACGGTTGGCCATCACGGGTTTTCTGGGCCATTTGGAAGGTCAAACGAGCCCCGGAGCGAGCATACGCCTCATTTTGACGATTTTCGTGTGCTATTGCACACCATTTTTTTGGTGATCAGGATTCCGACGTCAAAAATGCCAAATTTGTTCGTGGACGTCCGTCAAGACGTTGTCTATGCATACGGTTGGCCATCACGGGTTTTCTGGGCCGTTTGGAAGGTCAAACGAGCCCCGAAGCGAGCATACGCCTCATTTTGACGATTTTCGTGTGCTATTGCACACCATTTTTTGGGTGATCGGGATTCCGATGTCAAAAATACCAAATTTGTTCGTGGACATCCGTCAAGACGTTGTCTATGCATACGGTTGGCCATCACGGGTTTTCTGGGCCATTTGGAAGGTCAAACGAGCCCCGGAGCGAGCATACGCCTCATTTTGACGATTTTCGTGTGCTATTGCACACCATTTTTTGGGTGATCAGGATTCCGACGTCAAAAATGCCAAATTTGTTTGTGGACGTCCGTCAAGACGTTGTCTATGCATACGGTTGGCCATCACGGGTTTTCTGGGCCGTTTGGAAGGTCAAACAAGCCCCGGAGCGAGCATACGCCTCATTTTGACGATTTTCGTGTGCTATTGCACACCATTTTTTGGGTGATCGGGATTCCGACGTCAAAAATGCCAAATTTGTTCGTGGACGTCCGTCAAGACGTTGTCTATGCATACGGTTGGCCATCACGGGTTTTCTGGGCCATTTGGAAGGTCAAACGAGCCCCGGAGGGAGCATACGCCTCATTTTGACGATTTTCGTGTGCTATTGCACACCATTTTTTGGGTGATCAGGATTCCGACGTCAAAAATTCCAAATTTGTTCGTGGACGTCCGTCAAGACGTTGTCTATGCATACGGTTGGCCATCACGGGTTTTCTGGGCCATTTGGAAGGTCAAACGAGCCCCGGAGCGAGCATACGCCTCATTTTGAAGATTTTCGTGTGCTATTGCACACCATTTTTTGGGTGATCAGGATTCCGACGTCAAAAATGCCAAATTTGTTCGTGGACGTCCGTCAAGACGTTGTCTATGCATACGGTTGGCCATCACGGGTTTTCTGGGCCGTTTGGAAGGTCAAACGAGCCCCGGAGCGAGCATACGCCTCATTTTGACGATTTTCGTGTGCTATTGCACACCATTTTTTGGGTGATCGGGATTCCGACGTCAAAAATGCCAAATTTGTTCATGGACGTCCGTCAAGACGTCTTCTATGCATACGGTTGGCCATCACGGGTTTTCTAGGCCATTTGGAAGGTCAAACGAGCCCCGGAGCGAGCATACGCCTCATTTTGACGATTTTCGTGTGCTATTGAACACCATTTTTTGGGTGATCAGGATTCCGACGTCAAAAATGCAATATTTGTTCGTGGACGTCCGTCAAGACGTTGTCTACGCATACGGTTGGCCATCACGGGTTTTCTGGGCCGTTTGGAAGGTCAAACGAGCCCCGGAGCGAGCATACGCCTCATTTTGACGATTTTCGTGTGCTATTGCACACCATTTTTTGGGTGATCGGGATTCCGACGTCAAAAATGCCGAATTTGTTCGTGGACGTCCGTCAAGATGTTGTCTATGCATACGGTTGGCCATCACGGGTTTTCTGGGCCATTTGGAAGGTCAAACGAGCCCCGGAGCGAGCATACGCCTCATTTTGATGATTTTCGTGTGCTATTGCACACCATTTTTTGGGTGATCAGGATTCCGACGTCAAAAATGCCAAATTTGTTCGTAGACGTCCGTCAAGACGTTGTCTATGCATACGGTTGGCCATCACAGGTTTTCTGGGCCATTTGGAAGGTCAAACGAGCCCCGGAGCGAGTATACGCCTCATTTTGACGATTTTCGTGTGCTATTGCACACCATTTTTTGGGTGATCAGGATTCCGACGTCAAAAATGCCAAATTTGTTCGTGGACGTCCGTCAAGACGTTGTCTATGCATACGGTTGGCCATCACGGGTTTTCTGGGCCATTTGGAAGGTCAAACGAGCCCCGGAGCGAGCATACGCCTCATTTTGACGATTTTCGTGTGCTATTGCACACCATTTTTTGGGTGATCGGGATTCCGATGTCAAAAATGCCAAATTTGTCCGTGGACATCCGTCAAGACGTTGTCTATGCATACGGTTGGCCATCACGGGTTTTCTGGGCCGTTTGGAAGGTCAAACGAGCCCCGGAGCGAGCATACGCCTCATTTTGACGATTTTCGTGTGCTATTGCCCACCATTTTTTGGGTGATCGGGATTCCGACGTCAAAAATGCCAAATTTGTTCGTAGACGTCCGTCAAGATGTTGTTTATGCATACGGTTGGCCATCACGGGTTTTCTGGGCCATTTGGCAGGTCAAACGAGCCCCGGAGCGAGCATACGCCTCGTTTTGACGATTTTCGTGTGCTATTGCACACCATTTTTTGGGTGATCAGGATTCCGACGTCAAAAATGCCAAATTTGCTCGTGGACGTCCGTCAAGACGTTGTCTATGCATACGGTTTGCCATCACGGGTTTTCTGGGCCGTTTGGAAGGTCAAACGAGCCCCGGAGCGAGCATACGCCTCATTTTGACGATTTTCGTGTGCTATTGCACACCATTTTTTGGGTGATCGTGATTCCGACGTCAAAAATGCCAAATTTGTTCGTGGACGTCCGTCAAGACGTTGTCAATGCATACGGTTGGCCATCACGGGTTTTCTGGGCCGTTTGGAAGGTCAAACGAGCCCCGGAGCGAGCATACGCCTCATTTTGACGATTTTCGTGTGCTATTGCACACCATTTTTTGGGTGATCGTGATTCCGACGTCAAAAATGCCAAATTTGTTCGTGGACGTCCGTCAAGACGTTGTCTATGCATACGGTTGGCCATCACGGGTTTTCTGGGCCGTTTGGAAGGTCAAACGAGCCCCGGAGCGAGCATACGCCTCATTTTGACGATTTTCGTGTGCTATTGCACACCATTTTTGGGTGATCGGCGACGTCAAAAATGCCAAATTTGTTCGTGGACGTCTGTCAAGACGTTGTCTATGCATACGGTTGGCCATCACGGGTTTTCTGGGCCATTTGGAAGGTCAAACGAGCCCCGGAGCGAGCATACGCCTCATTTTGACGATTTTCGTGTGCTATTGCACACCATTTTTTGGGTGATTAGGATTCCGATGTCAAAAATGCCAAATTTTTTCGTGGACGTCCGTCAAGACGTTGTCTATGCATACGGTTGGCCATCACGGGTTTTCTGGGTCGTTTGGAAGGTCAAACGAGCCCCGGAGCGAGCATACGCCTCATTTTGACGATTTTCGTGTGCTATTGCACACCATTTTTTGGGTGATCGGGATTCCGACCTCAAAAATGCCAAATTTGTTCGTGGACGTCCGTCAAGACGTTGTCTATGCATGCGGTTGGCCATCACGGGTTTTCTGGGCCATTTAGAAGGTCAAACGAGCCCCGGAGCGAGCATACGCCTCATTTTGACGATTTTCGTGTGCTATTGCACACCATTTTTTGGGTGATTGGGATTCCGATGTCAAAAATGCCAAATTTGTTCGTGGACGTCCGTCAAGACGTTGTCTATGCATACGGTTGGCCATCAGGGGTTTTCTGGGCCATTTGGAAGGTCAACCGAGCTCCGGAGCGAGCATACGCCTCATTTTGACGATTTTCGTGTGCTATTGCACACCATTTTTTGAGTGATCAGGATTCCGACGTCAAAAATGCCAAATTTGTTCGTGGACGTCCGTCAAGACGTTGTCTATGCATACGGTTGGCCATCACGGGTTTTCTGGGCCGTTTGGAAGGTCAAACGAGCCCCGGAGCGAGCATACGCCTCATTTTGACGATTTTCGTGTGCTATTGCACACCATTTTTTGGGTGATCGGGATTCCGACGTCAAAACTGCCAAATTTGTTCGTGGACGTCCGTCAAGACGTTGTCTATGCATACGGTTGGCCATCACGGGTTTTCTGGGCCGTTTGGAAGGTCAAACGAGCCCCGGAGCGAGCATACGCCTCATTTTGACGATTTTCGTGTGCTATTGCACACCATTTTTTGGGTGATCGGGATTCCGACGTCAAAAATGCCAAATTGGTTTGTGGACGTCCGTCAAGACGTTGTCTATGCATACGGTTGGCCATCACGGGTTTTCTGGGCCATTTGGAAGGTCAAACGAGCCCCGGAGCGAGCATACGCCTCATTTTGACGATTTTCGTGTGCTATTGCACACCATTTTTTGGGTGATCAGGATTCCGACGTCAAAAATGCCAAATTTGTTCGTGGACGTCCATCAAGACGTTGTCTATGCATACGGTTGGCCATCACGGGTTTTCTGGGCCGTTTGGAAGGTCAAACGAGCCCCGGAGCGAGCATACGCCTCATTTTGACGATTTTCGTGTGCTATTGCACACCATTTTTTGGGTGATCCGGATTCCGACGTCAAAAATGCCAAATTTGTTCGTGGACATCCGTCAAGACGTTGTCTATGCATACGGTTGGCCATCACGGGTTTTCTGGGCCATTTGGAAGGTCAAACGAGCCCCGGAGCGAGCATACGCCTCATTTTGACGATTTTCGTGTGCTATTGCACACCATTTTTTGGGTGATCAGGATTCCGACGTCAAAAATGCCAAATATGTTCGTGGACGTCCGTCAAGACGTTGTCTATGCATACGGTTGGCCATCACGGGTTTTCTGGGCCGTTTGGAAGGTCAAACGAGCCCCGGAGCGAGCATACGCCTCATTTTGACGATTTTCGTGTGCTATTGCACACCATTTTTTTGGTGATCGAAATTCCGACATCAAAAATGCCAAATTTGTTCGTGGACGTCCGTCAAGACGTTGTCTATGCATACGGTTGGCCATCACGGGTTTTCTGGGCCATTTGGAAGGTCAAACGAGCCCCGGAGCGAGCATACGCCTCATTTTGACGATTTTCGTGTGCTATTGCACACCATTTTTTGGGTGATCAGGATTCCGACGTCAAAAATGCCAAATTTGTTCGTGGACGTCCGTCAAGACGTTGTCTATGCATACGGTTGGCCATCATGGGTTTTCTGGGCCGTTTGGAAGGTCAAACGAGCCCCGGAGCGAGCATACGCCTCATTTTGACGATTTTCGTGTGCTATTGCACACCATTTTTTGGGTGATCGGGATTCCGACGTCAAAAATGCCAAATTTGTTCGTGGACGTCCGTCAAGACGTTGTCTATGCATACGGTTGGCCATCACGGGTTTTCTGGGCCATTTGGAAGGTCAAACGAGCCCCGGAGCGAGCATACGCCTTATTTTGACGATTTTCGTGTGCTATTGCACACCATTTTTTGGGTGATCGGGATTCCGAATGCCAAATTTGTTCATGGACGTCCGTCAAGACGTTGTCTATGCATACGGTTGGCCATCACGGGTTTTCTGGGTCGTTTGGAAGGTCAAACGAGCCCCGGAGCGAGCATACGCCTCATTTTGATGATTTTCGTGTGCTATTGCACACCATTTTTTGGGTGATCGGGATTCCGACGTCAAAAATGCCAAATTTGTTCGTGGACGTCCGTCAAGACGTTGTTTATGCATACGGTTGGCCATCACAGGTTTTCTGGGCCATTTGGAAGGTCAAACGAGCCCCGGAGCGAGCATACGCCTTATTTTGACGATTTTCGTGTGCTATTGCACACCATTTTTTGGGTGATCGGGATTCCGAATGCCAAATTTGTTCGTGGACGTCCGTCAAGACGTTGTCTATGCATACGGTTGGCCATCACGGGTTTTTTGGGTCGTTTGGAAGGTCAAACGAGCCCCGGAGCGAGCATACGCCTCATTTTGACGATTTTCATGTGCTATTGCACACCATTTTTTGGGTGATCGGGATTCCGACGTCAAAAATGCCAAATTTGTTCGTGGACGTCCGTCAAGACGTTGTCTATGCATACGGTTGGCCATCACAGGTTTTCTGGGCCATTTGGAAGGTCAAACGAGCCCCGGAGCGAGCATACGCGTCATTTTGACGATTTTCGTGTGCTATTGCACACCATTTTTTGGGTGATCGGGATTCCGAATGCCAAATTTGTTCGTGGACGTCCGTCAAGACGTTGTCTATGCATACGGTTGGCCATCACGGTTTTTCTGGGCCGTTTGGAAGGTCAAACGAGCCCCGGAGCGAGCATACACCTCATTTTGACGATTTTCGTGTGCTATTGCACACCATTTTTTTGGGGATCGGGATTCCGACGTCAAAAATGCCAAATTTGTTCGTGGACGTCCGTCAAGACGTTGTCTATGCATACGGTTGGCCATCACGGGTTTTCTGGGCCATTTGGAAGGTCAAACGAGCCCCGGAGCGAGCATACGCCTCATTTTGACGATTTTCGTGTGCTATTGCACACCATTTTTTGGGTGATCAGGATTCCGACGTCAAAAATTCCAAATTTGTTCGTGGACGTCCGTCAAGACGTTGTCTATGCATACGGTTTGCCATCACGGGTTTTCTGGGCCGTTTGGAAGGTCAAACGAGCCCCGGAGCGAGCATACGCCTCATTTTGACGATTTTCGTGTGCTATTGCACATTATTTTTTGGGTGATCGGGATTCCGACGTCAAAAATGCCAAATTTGTTCGTGGACGTCCGTCAAGACGTTGTCTATGCATACGGTTGGCCATCACGGGTTTTCTGGGCCATTTGGAAGGTCAAACGAGCCCCAGAGCGAGCATACGCCTCATTTTGACGATTTTCGTGTGCTATTGCACACCATTTTTTGGGTGATCAGGATCCCGACGTCAAAAATGCCAAATTTGTTCGTGGACGTCCTTCAAGATGTTTTCTATGCATACGGTTGGCCATCACGGGTTTTCTGGGCCGTTTGGAAGGTCAAACAAGCCCCGGAGCGAGCATACGCCTCATTTTGACGATTTTCGTGTGCTATTGCACACCATTTTTTGGGTGATCGGGATTCCGACGTCAAAAATGCCAAATTTGTTCGTAGACGTCCGTCAAGACGTTGTCTATGCATAAGGTTGGTCATCACGGATTTTCTGGGCCATTTGGAAGGTCAAACGAGCCCCGGAGCGAGCATACGCCTCATTTTGACGATTTTCGTGTGCTATTGCACACCATTTTTTTGGTGATCAGGATTCCGACGTCAAAAATGCCAAATTTGTTCGTGAACGTCCGTCAAGACGTTGTCTATGCATACGGTTGGCCATCACGGGTTTTCTGGGCCGTTTGGAAGGTCAAACGAGCCCCGGAGCGAGCATACGCCTCATTTTGACGATTTTCGTGTGCTATTGCACACCATTTTTTGGGTGATCGGGATTCCGACGTCAAAAATGCCAAATTTGTTCGTGGACATCCGTCAAGACGTTGTCTATGCATACGGTTGGCCATCACGGGTTTTCTGGGCCATTTGGAAGGTCAAACGAGCCCCGGAGCGAGCATACGCCTCATTTTGACGATTTTCGTGTGCTATTGCACACCATTTTTTGGGTGATTAGGATTCCGATGTCAAAAATGCCAAATTTGTTCGTGGACGTCCGTCAAGACGTTGTCTATGCATACGGTTGGCCATCACGGGTTTTCTGGGCTGTTTGGAAGGTCAAACGAGCCCCGGAGCGAGCATACGCCTCATTTTGACGATTTTCGTGTGCTATTGCACACCATTTTTTGGGTGATCGGGATTCCGACGTCAAAAATGCCAAATTTGTTCGTGGACGTCCGTCAAGACGTTGTCTATGCATACGGTTGGCCATCACGGGTTTCCTGGGCCATTTGGAAGGTCAAACGAGCCCCGGAGCGAGCATACGCCTCATTTTGACGATTTTCGTGTGCTATTGCACACCATTTTTTGGGTGATCAGGATTCCGACGTCAAAAATGCCAAATTTGTTCGTGGACGTCCGTCAAGACATTGTCTATGCATATGGTTGGCCGTCACGGGTTTTCTGGGCCGTTTGGAAGGTCAAACGAGCCCCGGAGAGAGCATACGCCTTATTTTGACGATTTTCGTGTGCTATTGCACACCATTTTTGGGTGATTGGGATTCCGACATCAAAAATGCCAAATTTGTTCGTGGACGTCCGTCAAGACGTTGTCTATGCATACGGTTGGCCATCACGGGTTTTCTGGGTCGTTTGGAAGGTCAAACGAGCCCCGGAGCGAGCATACGCCTCATTTTGACGATTTTCGTGTGCTATTAAACACCATTTTTTGGGTGATCGGGATTCCAACGTCAAAAATGCCAAATTTATTCGTGGACGTCCGTCAAGACGTTGTCTATGAATGCGGTTGGCCATCACGGGTTTTCTGGGCCATTTGGAAGGTCAAACGAGCCCCGGAGCGAGCATACGCCTCATTTTGACGATTTTCGTGTGCTATTGCACACCATTTTTTGGGTGATCAGGATTCCGACGTCAAAAATGCCAAATTTGTTCGTGGACGTCCGTCAAGACGTTGTCTATGCATACGGTTGGCCATCACGGGTTTTCTGGGCCGTTTGGAAGGTCAAACGAGCCCCGGAGCGAGCATACGCCTCATTTTGACGATTTTCGTGTGCTATTGCACACCATTTTTTGGGTGATCCGGATTCCGACGTCAAAAATGCCAAATTTGTTTGTGGACGTCCGTCAAGACGTTGTCTATGCATACGGTTGGCCATCACGGGTTTTCTGGGCCATTTGGAAGGTCAAACGAGCCCCGGAGCGAGCATACGCCTCATTTTGACGATTTTCGTGTGCTATTGCACACCATTTTTTGGGTGATCAGGATTCCGACGTCAAAAATGCCAAATTTGTTCGTGGACGTCTGTCAAGACGTTGTCTATGCATACGGTTGGCCATCACGGGTTTTCTGGGCCGTTTGGAAGGTCAAACGAGCCCCGGAGCGAGCATACGCCTCATTTTGACGATTTTCGTGTGCTATTGCACACCATTTTTTGGGTGATCCGGATTCCGACGTCAAAAATGCCAAATTTGTTCGTGGACATCCGTCAAGACGTTGTCTATGCATACGGTTGGCCATCACGGGTTTTCTGGGCCATTTGGAAGGTCAAACGAGCCCCGGAGCGAGCATACGCCTCATTTTGACGATTTTCGTGTGCTATTGCACACCATTTTTTGGGTGATCAGGATTTCGACGTCAAAAATGCTAAATTTGTTCGTGGACGTCCGTCAAGACGTTGTCTATGCATACGGTTGGCCATCACGGGTTTTCTGGGCCGTTTGGAAGGTCAAACGAGCCCCGGAGCGAGCATACGCCTCATTTTGACGATTTTCGTGTGCTATTGCACACCATTTTTTGGGTGATCGAAATTCCGACGTCAAAAATGCCAAATTTGTTCGTGGACGTCCGTCAAGATGTTGTCTATGCATACGGTTGGCCATCACGGGTTTTCTGGGCCATTTGGAAGGTCAAACGAGCCCCGGAGCGAGCATACGCCTCATTTTGACGATTTTCGTGTGCTATTGCACACCATTTTTTGGGTGATCAGGATTCCGACGTCAAAAATGCCAAATTTGTTCGTGGACGTCCGTCAAGACGTTGTCTATGCATACGGTTGGCCATCATGGGTTTTCTGGGCCGTTTGGAAGGTCAAACGAGCCCCGGAGCGAGCATACGCCTCATTTTGACGATTTTCGTGTGCTATTGCACACCATTTTTTGGGTGATCGGGATTCCGACGTCAAAAATGCCAAATTTGTTCGTGGACGTCCGTCAAGACGTTGTCTATGCATACGGTTGGCCATCACGGGTTTTCTGGGCCATTTGGAAGGTCAAACGAGCCCCGGAGCGAGCATACGCCTTATTTTGACGATTTTCGTGTGCTATTGCACACCATTTTTTGGGTGATCGGGATTCCGAATGCCAAATTTGTTCGTGGACGTCCGTCAAGACGTTGTCTATGCATACGGTTGGCCATCACGGGTTTTCTGGGTCGTTTGGAAGGTCAAACGAGCCCCGGAGCGAGCATACGCCTCATTTTGACGATTTTCGTGTGCTATTGCACACCATTTTTTGGGTGATCGGGATTCCGACGTCAAAAATGCCAAATTTGTTCGTGGACGTCCGTCAAGACGTTGTCTATGCATACGGTTGGCCATCACAGGTTTTCTGGGCCATTTGGAAGGTCAAACGAGCCCCGGAGCGAGCATACGCCTAATTTTGACGATTTTCGTGTGCTATTGCACACCATTTTTTGGGTGATCAGGATTCCGACGTCAAAAATGCCAAATTTGTTCGTGGACGTCCGTCAAGACGTTGTCTATGCATACGGTTGGCCATCACGGGTTTTCTGGGCCGTTTGGAAGGTCAAACGAGCCCCGGAGCGAGCATACGCCTCATTTTGACGATTTTCGTGTGCTATTGCACACCATTTTTTGGGTGATCGGGATTTCGACGTCAAAAATGCCAAATTTGTTCGTGGACGTCCGTCAAGACGTTGTCTATGCATACGGTTGGCCATCACGGGTTTTCTGGGCCATTTGGAAGGTCAAACGAGCCCCGGAGCGAGCATACGCCTCATTTTGACGATTTTCGTGTGCTATTGCACACCATTTTTTGGGTGATCAGGATTCCGATGTCAAAAATGCAAAATTTGTTCGTGGACGTCCATCAAGACGTTGTCTATGCATACGGTTGGCCATCATGGGTTTTCTGGGTCGTTTGGAAGGTCAAACGAGCCCCGGAGCGAGCATACGCCTCATTTTGACGATTTTCGTGTGCTATTGCACACCATTTTTTGGGTGATCGGGATTCCGACGTCAAAAATGCCAAATTTGTTCGTAGACGTCCGTCAAGACGTTGTCTATGCATGCGGTTGGTCATCACGGGTTTTCTGGGCCATTTGGAAGGTCAAACGAGCCCCGGAGCGAGCATACGCCTCATTTTGACGATTTTCGTGTGCTATTGCACACCATTTTTTGGGTGATCGGGATTCCGACGTCAAAAATGCCAAATTTTTTCGTGGACGTCCGTCAAGACGTTGTCTATGCATACGGTTGGCCATCACGGGTTTTCTAGGCCGTTTGAGGTCAAACAAGCCCCGGAGCGAGCATACGCCTCATTTTGACGATTTTCGTGTGCTATTGCACACCATTTTTTGGGTGATCGGGATTCCGACGTCAAAAATGCCAAATTTGTTCGTGGACGTCCGTCAAGACGTTGTCTATGCATACGGTTGGTCATCACGGGTTTTCCGGGCCATTTGGAAGGTCAAACGAGCCCCGGAGCGAGTATACGCCTCATTTTGACGATTTTCGTGTGCTATTGCACACCATTTTTTGGGTGATCAGGATTCCGACGTCAAAAGTGCCAAATTTGTTCGTGGACGTCCGTCAAGACGTTGTCTATGCATGCGGTTGGCCATCACGGGTTTTCTGGGCCATTTGGAAGGTCAAACGAGCACCGGAGCGAGCATACGCCTCATTTTGACGATTTTCGTGTGCTATTGCACACCATTTTTTGGGTGATCAGGATTCCGACGTCAAAAATGCCAAATTTGTTCGTGGACGTCTGTCAAGACGTTGTCTATGCATATGGTTGGCCATCACGGGTTTCCTGGGCCATTTGGAAGGTCAAACGAGCCCCGGAGCGAGCATACGCCTCATTTTGACGATTTTCGTGTGCTATTGCACACCATTTTTTGGGTGATCAGGATTCCGACGTCAAAAATGCCAAATTTGTTCGTGGACGTCCGTCAAGACGTTGTCTATGCATACGGTTGGCCATCACGGGTTTTCTGGGCCATTTGGAAGGTCAAACGAGCCCCGGAGCGAGTATACGCCTCATTTTTGACGATTTTCGTGTGCTATTGCACACCATTTTTTGGGTGATCAGGATTCCGACGTCAAAAGTGCCAAATGTGTTCGTGGACGTCCGTCAAGACGTTGTCTATGCATACGGTTGGCCATCACGGGTTTTCTGGGCCGTTTGGAAGGTCAAACGAGCCCCGGGGCGAGCATACGCCTCATTTTGACGATTTTCGTGTGCTATTGCACACCATTTTTTGGGTGATCGGGATTTCGACGTCAAAAATGCCAAATTTGTTCGTGGACGTCCGTCAAGACGTTGTCTATGCATACGGTTGGCCATCACGGGTTTTCTGGGCCATTTGGAAGGTCAAACGAGCCCCGGAGCGAGCATACGCCTCATTTTGACGATTTTCGTGTGCTATTGCACACCATTTTTTGGGTGATCAGGATTCCGATGTTAAAAATGCAAAATTTGTTCGTGGACGTCCATCAAGACGTTGTCTATGCATACGGTTGGCCATCATGGGTTTTCTGGGTCGTTTGGAAGGTCAAACGAGCCCCGGAGCGAGCATACGCCTCATTTTGACGATTTTCGTGTGCTATTGCACACCATTTTTTGGGTGATCGGGATTCCGACGTCAAAAATGCCAAATTTGTTCGTAGACGTCCGTCAAGACGTTGTCTATGCATGCGGTTGGTCATCACGGGTTTTCTGGGCCATTTGGAAGGTCAAACGAGCCCCGGAGCGAGCATACGCCTCATTTTGACGATTTTCGTGTGCTATTGCACACCATTTTTTGGGTGATCGGGATTCCGACGTCAAAAATGCCAAATTTGTTCGTGGACGTCCGTCAAGACGTTGTCTATGCATACGGTTGGCCATCACGGGTTTTCTAGGCCGTTTGGAAGGTCAAACAAGCCCCGGAGCGAGCATACGCCTCATTTTGACGATTTTCGTGTGCTATTGCACACCATTTTTTGGGTGATCGGGATTCCGACGTCAAAAATGCCAAATTTGTTCGTGGACGTCCGTCAAGACGTTGTCTATGCATACGGTTGGTCATCACGGGTTTTCCGGGCCATTTGGAAGGTCAAACGAGCCCCGGAGCGAGTATACGCCTCATTTTGATGATTTTCGTGTGCTATTGCACACCATTTATTGGGTGATCAGGATTCCGACGTCAAAAGTGCCAAATTTGTTCGTGGACGTCCGTCAAGACGTTGTCTATGCATGCGGTTGGCCATCACGGGTTTTCTGGGCCGTTTGGAAGGTCAAACAAGCCCCGGAGCGAGCATACGCCTCATTTTGACGATTTTCGTGTGCTATTGCACACCATTTTTTGGGTGATCGGGATTCCGACCTCAAAAATGCCAAATTTGTTCGTGGACGTCCGTCAAGACGTTGTCTATGCATGCGGTTGGCCATCACGGGTTTTCTGGGCCATTTGGAAGGTCAAACGAGCCCCGGAGCGAGCATACGCCTCATTTTGACGATTTTCGTGTGCTATTGCACACCATTTTTAGGGTGATTGGGATTCCGATGTCAAAAATGCCAAATTTGTTCGTGGACGTTCGTCAAGACGTTGTCTATGCATACGGTTGGCCATCACGGGTTTTCTGGGCCATTTGGAAGGTCAAACGAGCCCCGGAGCGAGCATACGCCTCATTTTGACGATTTTCGTGTGCTATTGCACACCATTTTTTGGGTGATCAGGATTCCGACGTCAAAAATGCCAAATTTGTTCGTGGACGTCCGTCAAGACGTTGTCTATGCATACGGTTGGCCATCACGGGTTTTCTGGGCCGTTTGGAAGGTCAAACGAGCCCCGGAGCGAGCATACGCCTCATTTTGACGATTTTCGTGTGCTATTGCACACCATTTTTTGGGTGATCGGGATTCCGACGTCAAAACTGCCAAATTTGTTCATGGACGTTCGTCAAGACGTTGTCTATGCATACGGTTGGCCATCACGGGTTTTCTGGGCCATTTGGAAGGTCAAACGAGCCCCGGAGTGAGCATACGCCTCATTTTGACGATTTTCGTGTGCTATTGCACACCATTTTTTGGGTGATCAGGATTCTGACGTCAAAAATGCCAAATTTGCTCGTGGACGTCCATCAAGACGTTGTCTATGCATACGGTTGGCCATCACGGGTTTTCTGGTCCGTTTGGAAGGTCAAACGAGCCCCGGAGCGAGCATACGCCTCATTTTGACGATTTTCGTGTGCTATTGCACACCATTTTTTGGGTGATCGGGATTCCGACGTCAAAAATGCCAAATTTGTTCGTGGACGTCCGTCAAGACGTTGTCTATGCATACGGTTGGCCATCACGGGTTTCCTGGGCCATTTGGAAGGTCAAACGAGCCCCGGAGCGAGCATACGCCTCATTTTGACGATTTTCGTGTGCTATTGCACACCATTTTTTGGGTGATCAGGATTCCGACGTCAAAAATGCCAAATTTGTTCGTGGACATCCGTCAAGACGTTGTCTATGCATACGGTTGGCCATCACGGGTTTTCTGGGCCATTTGGAAGGTCAAACGAGCCCCGGAGCGAGCATACGCCTCATTTTGACGATTTTCGTGTGCTATTGCACACCATTTTTTGGGTGATCAGGATTCCGACGTCAAAAATGCCAAATTTGTTCGTGGACGTCCGTCAAGACGTTGTCTATGCATACGGTTGGCCATCACGGGTTTTCTGGGCCGTTTGGAAGGTCAAACAAGCCCCGGAGCGAGCATACGCCTCATTTTGACGATTTTCGTGTGCTATTATACACCATTTTTTGGGTGATCGGGATTCCGACGTCAAAAATGCCAAATTTGTTCGTGGACGTCCGTCAAGACGTTGTCTATGCATAAGGTTGGTCATCACGGGTTTTCTGGGCCATTTGGAAGGTCAAACGAGCCCCGGAGCGAGCATACGCCTCATTTTGACGATTTTCGTGTGCTATTGCACACCATTTTTTTGGTGATCAGGATTCCGACGTCAAAAATGCCAAATTTGTTCGTGAACGTCCGTCAAGACGTTGTCTATGCATACGGTTGGCCATCACGGGTTTTCTGGGCCGTTTGGAAGGTCAAACGAGCCCCGGAGCGAGCATACGCCTCATTTTGACGATTTTCGTGTGCTATTACACACCATTTTTTAAGTGATCGGGATTTCAACGTCAAAAATGCCAAATTTGTTCGTGGACGTCCGTCAAGACGTTGTCTATGCATACGGTTGGCCATCACGGGTTTTCTGGGCCATTTGGAAGGTCAAACGAGCCCCGGAGCGAGCATAGGCCTCATTTTGACGATTTTCGTGTGCTATTGCACACCATTTTTTGGGTGATCGGGATTCCGACGTCAAAACTGCCAAATTTGTTCGTGGACGTTCGTCAAGACGTTGTCTATGCATACGGTTGGCCATCACGGGTTTTCTGGGCCATTTGGAAGGTCAAACGAGCCCCGGAGCGAGCATACGCCTCATTTTGACGATTTTCGTGTGCTATTGCACACCATTTTTTGGGTGATCAGGATTCTGACGTCAAAAATGCCAAATTTGCTCGTGGACGTCCATCAAGACGTTGTCTATGCATACGGTTGGCCATCACGGGTTTTCTGGTCCGTTTGGAAGGTCAAACGAGCCCCGGAGCGAGCATACGCCTCATTTTGACGATTTTCGTGTGCTATTGCACACCATTTTTTGGGTGATCGGGATTCCGACGTCAAAAATGCCAAATTTGTCCGTGGACGTCCGTCAAGACGTTGTCTATGCATACGGTTGGCCATCACGGGTTTCCTGGGCCATTTGGAAGGTCAAACGAGCCCCGGAGCGAGCATACGCCTCATTTTGATGATTTTCGTGTGCTATTGCACACCATTTTTTGGGTGATCAGGATTCCGACGTCAAAACTTCCAAATTTGTTCGTGGACGTCCGTCAAGACGTTGTCTATGCATAAGGTTGGTCATCACGGGTTTTCTGGGCCATTTGGAAGGTCAAACGAGCCCCGGAGCGAGCATACGCCTCATTTTGACGATTTTCGTGTGCTATTGCACACCATTTTTTTGGTGATCAGGATTCCGACGTCAAAAATGCCAAATTTGTTCGTGAACGTCCGTCAAGACGTTGTCTATGCATACGGTTGGCCATCACGGGTTTTCTGGGCCGTTTGGAAGGTCAAACGAGCCCCGGAGCGAGCATACGCCTCATTTTGACGATTTTCGTGTGCTATTGCACACCATTTTTGGGTGATTGGGATTCCGACATCAAAAATTCCAAATTTGTTCGTGGACGTCCGTCAAGACGTTGTCTATGCATACGGTTGGCCATCATGGGTTTTCTGGGTCGTTTGGAAGGTCAAACGAGCCCCGGAGCGAGCATACGCCTCATTTTGACGATTTTCGTGTGCTATTGCACACCATTTTTTGGGTGATCGGGATTCCGACCTCAAAAATGCCAAATTTGTTCGTGGACGTCCGTCAAGACGTTGTCTATGCATACGGTTGGTCATCACGGGTTTTCCGGGCCATTTGGAAGGTCAAACGAGCCCCGGAGCGAGTATACGCCTCATTTTGACGATTTTCGTGTGCTATTGCACACCATTTTTTGGGTGATCAGGATTCCGACGTCAAAAGTGCCAAATTTGTTCGTGGACGTCCGTCAAGACGTTGTCTATGCATACGGTTGGCCATCACGGGTTTTCTGGGCCGTTTGGAAGGTCAAACGAGCCCCGGAGCGAGCATACGCCTCATTTTGACGATTTTCGTGTGCTATTGCACACCATTTTTTAAGTGATCGGGATTTCAACGTCAAAAATGCAAAATTTGTTCGTGGACGTCCGTCAAGACGTTGTCTATGCATACGGTTGGCCATCACGGGTTTTCTGGGCCATTTGGAAGGTCAAACGAGCCCCGGAGCGAGCATAGGCCTCATTTTGACGATTTTCGTGTGCTATTGCACACCATTTTTTGGGTGATCAGGATTCCGACGTCAAAAATGCCAAATTTGTTCGTGGACGTCCGTCAAAACGTTGTCTATGCATATGGTTGGCCATCACGGGTTTTCTGGGCCGTTTGGAAGGTCAAACGAGCCCCGGAGCGAGCATACGCCTCATTTTGACGATTTTCGTGTGCTATTGCACACCATTTTTGGGTGATTGGGATTCCGACATCAAAAATGCCAAATTTGTTCGTGGACGTCCGTCAAGACGTTGTCTATGCATACGGTTGGCCATCATGGGTTTTCTGGGTCGTTTGGAAGGTCAAACGAGCCCCGGAGCGAGCATACGCCTCATTTTGACGATTTTCGTGTGCTATTGCACACCATTTTTTGGGTGATCGGGATTCCAACGTCAAAAATGCCAAATGTATTCGTGGACGTCCGTCAAGACGTTGTCTATGAATGCGGTTGGCCATCACGGGTTTTCTGGGCCATTTGGAAGGTCAAACGAGCCCCGGAGCAAGCATACGCCTCATTTTGACGATTTTCGTGTGCTATTACACACCATTTTTTGGGTGATAAGGATTCCGACGTCAAAAATGCCAAATTTGTTCGTGGACGTCCGTCAAGACGTTGTCTATGCATATGATTGGCCATCAAGGGTTTTCTGGGCCTTTTGGAAGGTCAAACGAGCCCCGGTGCGAGCATACGCCTCATTTTGACGATTTTCGTGTGCTATTGCACACCATTTTTTGGGTGATCGGGATTCCGACGTCAAAATTGCCAAATTTGTTCGTGGATGTCCGTCAAGACGTTGTCTATGCATACGGTTGGCCATCACGGGTTTTCTGGGCCATTTAGAAGGTCAAACGAGCCCCGGAGCAAGCATACGCCTCATTTTGACAATTTTCGTGTGCTATTGCACACCATTTTTTGGGTGATCAGGATTCCGACGTCAAAAATGCAAAATTTGTTCGTGGACGTCCGTCAAGACGTTGTCTATGCATACGGTTGGCCATCACGGGTTTTCTGGGCCGTTTGGAAGGTCAAACGAGCCCCGGAGCGAGCATACGCCTCATATTGACGATTTTCGTGTGCTATTGCACACCATTTTTTGGGTGATCGGGATTCCGACGTCAAAAATGCCAAATTTGTTCGTGGACGTCCGTGAAGACGTTGTCTATGCATACGGTTGGCCATCACGGGTTTTCTGGGCCATTTGGAAGGTCAAACGAGCCCCGGAGCGAGCATACGCCTCATTTTGACGATTTTCGTGTGCTATTGCACACCATTTTTTGGGTGATCAGGATTCCGACGTCAAAAATGCCAAATTTGTTCGTGGACGTCCGTCAAGACGTTGTCTATGCATACGGTTGGCCATCACGGGTTTTCTGGGCCGTTTGGAAGGTCAAACAAGCCCCGGAGCGAGCATACGCCTCATTTTGACGATTTTCGTGTGCTATTGCACACCATTTTTTGGGTGATCGGGATTCCGACGTCAAAAATGCCAAATTTGTTTGTGGACGTCCGTCAAGACGTTGTCTATGCATACGGTTGGCCATCACGGGTTTTCTGGGCCATTTGGAAGGTCAAACGAGCCCCGGAGCGAGCATACGCCTCATTTTGACGATTTTCGTGTGCTATTGCACACCATTTTTTGGGTGATCAGGATTCCGACGTCAAAAATGCCAAATTTGTTCGTGGACGTCCGTCAAGACGTTGTCTATGCATACGGTTGGCCATCACGGGTTTTCTGGGCCGTTTGGAAGGTCAAACGAGCCCCGGAGTGAGCATACGCCTCATTTTGACGATTTTCGTGTGCTATTGCACACCATTTTTTGGGTGATCAGGATTCCGACGTCAAAAATGCCAAATTTGTTCGTGGACATCCGTCAAGACGTTGTCTATGCATACGGTTGGCCATCACGGGTTTTCTGGGCCATTTGGAAGGTCAAACGAGCCCCGGAGCGAGCATACGCCTCATTTTGACGATTTTCGTGTGCTATTGCACACCATTTTTTGGGTGATCAGGATTCCGACGTCAAAAATGCCAAATTTGTTCGTGGACGTCCGTCAAGACGTTGTCTATGCATACGGTTGGCCATCACGGGTTTTCTGGGCCGTTTGGAAGGTCAAACGAGCCCCGGAGCGAGCATACGCCTCATTTTGACGATTTTCGTGTGCTATTGCACACCATTTTTTGGGTGATCGAAATTCTGACGTCAAAAATGCCAAATTTGTTCGTGGACGTCCGTCAAGACGTTGTCTATGCATACGGTTGGCCATCACGGGTTTTCTGGGCCATTTGGAAGGTCAAACGAGCCCCGGAGCGAGCATACGCCTCATTTTGACGATTTTCGTGTGCTATTGCACACCATTTTTTGGGTGATAAGGATTCCGACGTCAAAAATGCCAAATTTGTTCGTGGACGTCCGTCAAGACGTTGTCTATGCATACGGTTGGCCATCATGGGTTTTCTGGGCCGTTTGGAAGGTCAAACGAGCCCCGGAGCGAGCATACGCCTCATTTTGACGATTTTCGTGTGCTATTGCACACCATTTTTTGGGTGATCAGGATTCCGACGTCAAAAATGCCAAATTTGTTCGTGGACGTCCGTCAAGACGTTGTCTATGCATATGGTTGGCCATCACGGGTTTTCTGGGCCGTTTGGAAGGTCAAACGAGCCCCGGAGCAAGCATACGCCTCATTTTGACGATTTTCGTGTGCTATTGCACACCATTTTTTGGGTGATCAGGATTCCGACGTCAAAAATGCAAAATTTGTTCGTGGACGTCCGTCAAGACGTTGTCTATGCATACGGTTGGCCATCACGGGTTTTCTGGGCCGTTTGGAAGGTCAAACGAGCCCCGGAGCGAGTATACGCCTCATATTGACGATTTTCGTGTGCTATTGCAAACCATTTTTTGGGTGATCGGGATTCCGACGTCAAATATGCCAAATTTGTTCGTGGACGTCCATCAAGACGTTGTCTATGCATATGGTTGGCCATCACGGGTTTTCTGGGCCATTTGGAAGGTCAAACGATCCCCGGAGCGAGCATACGCCTCATTTTGACGATTTTCGTGTGCTATTGCACACCATTTTTTGGGTGATCAGGATTCCAACGTCAAAAATGCCAAATTTGTTCGTGGACGTCCGTCAAGACGTTGTCTATGCATACGGTTGGCCATCACGGGTTTTCTGGGTCGTTTGGAAGGTCAAACGAGCCCCGGAGCGAGCATACGCCTCATTTTGACGATTTTCGTGTGCTATTGCACACCATTTTTTGGGTGATCGGGATTCCGACGTCAAAAATGCCAAATTTGTTTGTGGACATCCATCAAGACGTTGTCTATGCATACGGTTGGCCATCACGGGTTTTCTGGGCCATTTGGAAGGTCAAACGAGCCCCGGAGCGAGCATACGCCTCATTTTGACGATTTTCGTGTGCTATTGCACACCATTTTTTGGGTGATCAGGATTCCGACGTCAAAAATGTCAAATTTGTTCGTGGACGTCCGTAAAGACGTTGTCTATGCATACGGTTGGCCATCACGGGTTTTCTGGGCCGTTTGGAAGGTCAAACGAGCCCCGGAGCGAGCATACGCCTCATTTTGACGATTTTCGTGTGCTATTGCACACCATTTTTTGGGTGATCAGGATTCCGACGTCAAAAATGCCAAATTTGTTCGTGGACATCCGTCAAGACGTTGTCTATGCATACGGTTGGCCATCACGGGTTTTCTGGGCCATTTGGAAGGTCAAACGAGCCCCGGAGCGAGCATACGCCTCATTTTGACGATTTTCGTGTGCTATTGCACACCATTTTTTGGGTGATCAGGATTCCGACGTCAAAAATGCCAAATTTGTTCGTGGACGTCCGTCAAGACGTTGTCTATGCATACGGTTGGCCATCACGGGTTTTCTGGGCCGTTTGGAAGGTCAAACGAGCCCCGGAGCGAGCATACGCCTCATTTTGACGATTTTCGTGTGCTATTGCACACCATTTTTTGGGTGATCGAAATTCCGACGTCAAAAATGCCAAATTTGTTCGTGGACGTCCGTCAAGACGTTGTCTATGCATACGGTTGGCCATCACGGGTTTTCTGGGCCATTTGGAAGGTCAAACGAGCCCCGGAGCGAGCATACGCCTCATTTTGACGATTTTCGTGTGCTATTGCACACCATTTTTTGGGTGATCAGGATTCCGACGTCAAAAATGCCAAATTTGTTCGTGGACGTCCGTCAAGACGTTGTCTATGCATACGGTTGGCCATCACGGGTTTTCTGGGCCGTTTGGAAGGTCAAACGAGCCCCGGAGCGAGCATACGCCTCATTTTGACGATTTTCGTGTGCTATTGCACACCATTTTTTGGGTGATCGGGATTTCGACGTCAAAACTGCCAAATTTGTTCATGGACGTTCGTCAAGACGTTGTCTATGCATACGGTTGGCCATCACGGGTTTTCTGGGCCATTTGGAAGGTCAAACGAGCCCCGGAGCGAGCATACGCCTCATTTTGACGATTTTCGTGTGCTATTGCACACCATTTTTTGGGTGATCGGGATTCCGACGTCAAAAATGCCAAATTTGTTCGTGGACGTCCGTCAAGACGTTGTCTATGCATACGGTTGGCCATCACGGGTTTTCTAGGCCGTTTGGAAGGTCAAACGAGCCCCGGAGCGAGCATACGCCTCATTTTGACGATTTTCGTGTCCTATTGCACACCATTTTTTGGGTGATCGGGATTCCGACGTCAAAAATGCCAAATTTGTTCGTGGACGTCTTTCAAGACGTTGTCTATGCATACGGTTGGCCATCACGGGTTTTCTGGGCCATTTGGAAGGTCAAACGAGCCCCGGAGCGAGCATACGCCTCATTTTGACGATTTTCGTGTGCTATTGCACACCATTTTTTGGGTGATCAGGATTCCGATGTCAAAAATGCCAAATTTGTTCGTGGACGTCCGTCAAGACGTTGTCTATGCATACGGTTGGCCATCACGGGTTTTCTGGGTCGTTTGGAAGGTCAAACGAGCCCCGGAGCGAGCATACGCCTCATTTTGACGATTTTCGTGTGCTATTGCACACCATTTTTTGGGTGATCGGGATTCCGACCTCAAAAATGCCAAATTTGTTCGTGGACATCCGTCAAGACGTTGTCAATGCATGCGGTTGGCCATCACGGGTTTTCTGGGCCATTTGGAAGGTCAAACGAGCCCCGGAGCGAGCATACGCCTCATTTTGACGATTTTCGTGTGCTATTGCACACCATTTTTTGGGTGATTGGGATTCCGATGTCAAAAATGCCAAATTTGTTCGTGGACGTCCGTCAAGACGTTGTCTATGCATACGGTTGGCCATCACGGGTTTTCTGGGCCATTTGGAAGGTCAAACGAGCCCCGGAGCGAGCATACGCCTCATTTTGACGATTTTCGTGTGCTATTGCACACCATTTTTTGGGTGATCAGGATTCCGACGTCAAAAATGCCAAATTTGTTCGTGGACGTCCGTCAAGACGTTGTCTATGCATACGGTTGGCCATCACGGGTTTTCTGGGCCGTTTGGAAGGTCAAACGAGCCCCGGAGCGAGCATACGCCTCATTTTGACGATTTTCGTGTGCTATTGCACACCATTTTTTGGGTGATCGGGATTCCGACGTCAAAACTGCCAAATTTGTTCGTGGACGTTCGTCAAGACGTTGTCTATGCATACGGTTGGCCATCACGGGTTTTCTGGGCCATTTGGAAGGTCAAACGAGCCCCGGAGCGAGCATACGCCTCATTTTGACGATTTTCGTGTGCTATTGCACACCATTTATTGGGTGATCAGGATTCTGACGTCAAAAATGCCAAATTTGCTCGTGGACGTCCATCAAGACGTTGTCTATGCATACGGTTGGCCATCACGGGTTTTCTGGTCCGTTTGGAAGGTCAAACGAGCCCCGGAGCGAGCATACGCCTCATTTTGACGATTTTCGTGTGCTATTGCACACCATTTTTTGGGTGATCGGGATTCCGACGTCAAAAATGCCAAATTTGTTCGTGGACGTCCGTCAAGACGTTGTCTATGCATACGGTTGGCCATCACGGGTTTTCTGGGCTGTTTGGAAGGTCAAACGAGCCCCGGAGCGAGCATACGCCTCATTTTGACGATTTTCGTGTGCTATTGCACACCATTTTTTGGGTGATCAGGATTCCGACGTCAAAAATGCCAAATTTGTTCGTGGACGTCCGTCAAGACGTTGTCTATGCATACGGTTGGCCATCACGGGTTTTCTGGGCCGTTTGGAAGGTCAAACGAGCCCCGGAGCGAGCATACGCCTCATTTTGACGATTTTCGTGTGCTATTGCACACCATTTTTTAAGTGATCGGGATTTCAACGTCAAAAATGCCAAATTTGTTCGTGGACGTCCTTCAAGACGTTGTCTATGCATATGGTTGGCCATCACGGGTTTTCTGGGCCGTTTGGAAGGTCAAACGAGCCCCGGAGCGAGCATACGCCTCATTTTGACGATTTTCGTGTGCTATTGCACACCATTTTTGGGTGATTGGGATTCCGACATCAAAAATGCCAAATTTGTTCGTGGACGTCCGTCAAGACGTTGTCTATGCATACGGTTGGCCATCATGGGTTTTCTGGGTCGTTTGGAAGGTCAAATGAGCCCCGGAGCGAGCATACGCCTCATTTTGACGATTTTCGTGTGCTATTGCACACCATTTTTTGGGTGATCAGGATTCCGACGACAAAAATGCCAAATTTGTTCGTGGACGTCCGTCAAGACGTTGTCTATGCATACGGTTGGCCATCACGGGTTTTCTGGGCCGTTTGGAAGGTCAAACGAGCCCCGGAGCGAGCATACGCCTTATTTTGACGATTTTCGTGTGCTATTGCACACCATTTTTTGGGTGATCGGGATTCCGAATGCCAAATTTGTTCGTGGACGTCCGTCAAGACGTTGTCTATGCATACGGTTGGCCATCACGGGTTTTCTGGGCCATTTGGAAGGTCAAACGAGCCCCGGAGCGAGCATACGCCTTATTTTGACGATTTTCGTGTGCTATTGCACACCATTTTTTGGGTGATCGGGATTCCGACGTCAAAAATGCCAAATTTGTTCGTGGACGTCCGTCAAGACGTTGTCTATGCATACGGTTGGTCATCACGGGTTTTCCGGGCCATTTGGAAGGTCAAACGAGCCCCGGAGCGAGTATACGCCTCATTTTGACGATTTTCGTGTGCTATTGCACACCATTTTTTGGGTGATCAGGATTCCGACGTCAAAAGTGCCAAATTTGTTCGTGGACGTCCGTCAAGACGTTGTCTATGCATGCGGTTGGCCATCACGGGTTTTCTGGGCCATTTGGAAGGTCAAACGAGCCCCGGAGCGAGCATACGCCTCATTTTGACGATTTTCGTGTGCTATTGCACACCATTTTTTGGGTGATCAGGATTCCGACGTCAAAAATGCCAAATTTGTTCGTGGACGTCCGTCAAGACGTTGTCTATGCATAAGGTTGGTCATCACGGGTTTTCTGGGCCATTTGGAAGGTCAAACGAGCCCCGGAGCGAGCATACGCCTCATTTTGACGATTTTCGTGTGCTATTGCACACCATTTTTTTGGTGATCAGGATTCCGACGTCAAAAATGCCAAATTTGTTCGTGAACGTCCGTCAAGACGTTGTCTATGCATACGGTTGGCCATCACGGGTTTTCTGGGCCGTTTGGAAGGTCAAACGAGCCCCGGAGCGAGCATACGCCTCATTTTGACGATTTTCGTGTGCTATTGCACACCATTTTTTGGGTGATCGGGATTCCGACGTCAAAAATGCCAAATTTGTTCGTGGATGTCCGTCAAGACGTTGTCTATGCATACGGTTGGCCATCACGGGTTTTCTGGGCCATTTGGAAGGTCAAACGAGCCCCGGAGCGAGCATACGCCTCATTTTGACGATTTTCGTGTGCTATTGCACACCATTTTTTGGGTGATCGGGATTCCGACGTCAAAAATGCCAAATTTGTTCGTGGACGTCCGTCAAGACGTTGTCTATGCATACGGTTGGCCATCACGGGTTTTCTGGGCTGTTTGGAAGGTCAAACGAGCCCCGGAGCGAGCATACGCCTCATTTTGACGATTTTCGTGTGCTATTGCACACCATTTATTGGGTGATCAGGATTCCGACGTCAAAAATGCCAAATTTGTTCGTGGACGTCCGTCAAGACGTTGTCTATGCATACGGTTGGTCATCACGGGTTTTCCGGGCCATTTGGAAGGTCAAACGAGCCCCGGAGCGAGTATACGCCTCATTTTGACGATTTTCGTGTGCTATTGCACACCATTTTTTGGGTGATCAGGATTCCGACGTCAAAAGTGCCAAATTTGTTCGTGGACGTCCGTCAAGACGTTGTCTATGCATACGGTTGGCCATCACGGGTTTTCTGGGCCATTTGGAAGGTCAAACGAGCCCCGGAGCGAGCATACGCCTCATTTTGACGATTTTCGTGTGCTATTGCACACCATTTTTTGGGTGATCAGGATTCCGACGTCAAAAATGCCAAATTTGTTCGTGGACGTCCGTCAAGACGTTGTCTATGCATACGGTTGGCCATCACGGGTTTTCTTGGCCGTTTGGAAGGTCAAACGAGCCCCGGAGCGAGCATACGCCTCATTTTGACGATTTTCGTGTGCTATTGCACACCATTTTTTGGGTGATCGGGATTCCGACGTCAAAAATGCCAAATTTGTTCGTGGACGTCCGTCAAGACGTTGTCTATGCATACGGTTGGTCATCACGGGTTTTCCGGGCCATTTGGAAGGTCAAACGAGCCCCGGAGCGAGTATACGCCTCATTTTGACGATTTTCGTGTGCTATTGCACACCATTTTTTGGGTGATCAGGATTCCGACGTCAAAAGTGCCAAATTTGTTCGTGGACGTCCGTCAAGACGTTGTCTATGCATACGGTTGGCCATCACGGGTTTTCTGGGCCGTTTGGAAGGTCAAACGAGCCCCGGAGCGAGCATACGCCTCATTTTGACGATTTTCGTGTGCTATTGCACACCATTTTTTAAGTGATCGGGATTTCAACGTCAAAAATGCCAAATTTGTTCGTGGACGTCCTTCAAGACGTTGTCTATGCATATGGTTGGCCATCACGGGTTTTCTGGGCCGTTTGGAAGGTCAAACGAGCCCCGGAGCGAGCATACGCCTCATTTTGACAATTTTCGTGTGCTATTGCACACCATTTTTGGGTGATTGGGATTCCGACATCAAAAATGCCAAATTTGTTCGTGGACGTCCGTCAAGACGTTGTCTATGCATACGGTTGGCCATCATGGGTTTTCTGGGTCGTTTGGAAGGTCAAACGAGCCCCGGAGCGAGCATACGCCTCATTTTGACGATTTTCGTGTGCTATTGCACACCATTTTTTGGGTGATCAGGATTCCGACGTCAAAAATGCCAAATTTGTTCGTGGACGTCCGTCAAGACGTTGTCTATGCATACGGTTGGCCATCACGGGTTTTCTGGGCCGTTTGGAAGGTCAAACGAGCCCCGGAGCGAGCATACGCCTTATTTTGACGATTTTCGTGTGCTATTGCACACCATTTTTTGGGTGATCGGGATTCCGAATGCCAAATTTGTTCGTGGACGTCCGTCAAGACGTTGTCTATGCATACGGTTGGCCATCACGGGTTTTCTGGGCCATTTGGAAGGTCAAACGAGCCCCGGAGCGAGCATACGCCTTATTTTGACGATTTTCGTGTGCTATTGCACACCATTTTTTGGGTGATCGGGATTCCGACGTCAAAAATGCCAAATTTGTTCGTGGACGTCCGTCAAGACGTTGTCTATGCATACGGTTGGTCATCACGGGTTTTCCGGGCCATTTGGAAGGTCAAACGAGCCCCAGAGCGAGTATACGCCTCATTTTGACGATTTTCGTGTGCTATTGCACACCATTTTTTGGGTGATCAGGATTCCGACGTCAAAAGTGCCAAATTTGTTCGTGGACGTCCGTCAAGACGTTGTCTATGCATGCGGTTGGCCATCACGGGTTTTCTGGGCCATTTGGAAGGTCAAACGAGCCCCGGAGCGAGCATACGCCTCATTTTGACGATTTTCGTGTGCTATTGCACACCATTTTTTGGGTGATCAGGATTCCGACGTCAAAAATGCCAAATTTGTTCGTGGACGTCCGTCAAGACGTTGTCTATGCATACGGTTGGCCATCACGGGTTTTCTGGGCCGTTTGGAAGGTCAAACGAGCCCCGGAGCGAGCATACGCCTCATTTTGACGATTTTCGTGTGCTATTGCACACCATTTTTTGGGTGATCGGGATTCCGACGTCAAAACTGCCAAATTTGTTCGTGGACGTTCGTCAAGACGTTGTCTATGCATACGGTTGGCCATCACGGGTTTTCTGGGCCATTTGGAAGGTCAAACGAGCCCCGGAGCGAGCATACGCCTCATTTTGACGATTTTCGTGTGCTATTGCACACCATTTTTTGGGTGATCAGGATTCTGACGTCAAAAATGCCAAATTTGCTCGTGGACGTCCGTCAAGACGTTGTCTATGCATACGGTTGGCCATCACGGGTTTTCTGGTCCGTTTGGAAGGTCAAACGAGCCCCGGAGCGAGCATACGCCTCATTTTGACGATTTTCGTGTGCTATTGCACACCATTTTTTGGGTGATCGGGATTCCGACGTCAAAAATGCCAAATTTGTTCGTGGACGTCCGTCAAGACGTTGTCTATGCATACGGTTGTCCATCACGGGTTTCTTGGGCCATTTGGAAGGTCAAACGAGCCCCGGAGCGAGCATACGCCTTATTTTGACGATTTTCGTGTGCTATTGCACACCATTTTTTGGGTGATCAGGATTCCGACGTCAAAAATGCCAAATTTGTTCGTGGACGTCCGTCAAGACGTTGTCTATGCATACGGTTGGCCATCACGGGTTTTCTGGGCCATTTGGAAGGTCAAACGAGCCCCGGAGCGAGCATACGCCTCATTTTGACGATTTTCGTGTGCTATTGCACACCATTTTTTGGGTGATCAGGATTCCGACGTCAAAAATGCCAAATTTGTTCGTGGACGTCCGTCAAGACGTTGTCTATGCATACGGTTGGCCATCACGGGTTTTCTGGGCCGTTTGGAAGGTCAAACAAGCCCCGGAGCGAGCATACGCCTCATTTTGACGATTTTCGTGTGCTATTGCACACCATTTTTTGGGTGATCGGGATTCCGACGTCAAAAATGCCAAATTTGTTCGTGGACGTCCGTCAAGACGTTGTCTATGCATAAGGTTGGTCATCACGGGTTTTCTGGGCCATTTGGAAGGTCAAACGAGCCCCGGAGCGAGCATACGCCTCATTTTGACGATTTTCGTGTGCTATTGCACACCATTTTTTTGGTGATCAGGATTCCGACGTCAAAAATTCCAAATTTGTTCGTGAACGTCCGTCAAGACGTTGTCTATGCATACGGTTGGCCATCACGGGTTTTCTGGGCCGTTTGGAAGATCAAACGAGCCCCGGAGCGAGCATACGCCTCATTTTGACGATTTTCGTGTGCTATTGCACACCATTTTTTGGGTGATCGGGATTCCGACGTCAAAAATGCCAAATTTGTTCGTGGACGTCCGTCAAGACGTTGTCTATGCATACGGTTGGCCATCACGGGTTTTCTGGGCCATTTGGAAGGTCAAACGAGCCCCGGAGCGAGCATACGCCTCATTTTGACGATTTTCGTGTGCTATTGCACACCATTTTTTGGGTGATCGGGATTCCGACGTCAAAAATGCCAAATTTGTTCGTGGACGTCCGTCAAGACGTTGTCTATGCATACGATTGGCCATCACGGGTTTTCTGGGCTGTTTGGAAGGTCAAACGAGCCCCGGAGCGAGCATACGCCTCATTTTGACGATTTTCGTGTGCTATTGCACACCATTTTTTGGGTGATCAGGATTCCGACGTCAAAAATGCCAAATTTGTTCGTGGACGTCCGTCAAGACGTTGTCTATGCATACGGTTGGTCATCACGGGTTTTCCGGGCCATTTGGAAGGTCAAACGAGCCCCGGAGCGAGTATACGCCTCATTTTGACGATTTTCGTGTGCTATTGCACACCATTTTTTGGGTGATCAGGATTCCGACGTCAAAAGTGCCAAATTTGTTCGTGGACGTCCGTCAAGACGTTGTCTATGCATACGGTTGGCCATCACGGGTTTTCTGGGCCATTTGGAAGGTCAAACGAGCCCCGGAGCGAGCATACGCCTCATTTTGACGATTTTCGTGTGCTATTGCACACCATTTTTTGGGTGATCAGGATTCCGACGTCAAAAATGCCAAATTTGTTCGTGGACGTCCGTCAAGACGTTGTCTATGCATACGGTTGGCCATCACGGGTTTTCTTGGCCGTTTGGAAGGTCAAACGAGCCCCGGAGCGAGCATACGCCTCATTTTGACGATTTTCGTGTGCTATTGCACACCATTTTTTGGGTGATCGGGATTCCAACGTCAAAAATGCCAAATTTGTTCGTAGACGTCCGTCAAGACGTTGTCTATGCATGCGGTTGGTCATCACGGGTTTTCTGGGCCATTTGGAAGGTCAAACGAGCCCCGGAGAGAGCATACGCCTCATTTTGACGATTTTCGTGTGCTATTGCACACCATTTTTTGGGTGATCGGGATTCCGACGTCAAAAATGCCAAATTTGTTCGTGGACGTCCGTCAAGACGTTGTCTATGCATACGGTTGGCCATCACGGGTTTTCTAGGCCGTTTGGAAGGTCAAACGAGCCCCGGAGCGAGCATACGCCTCATTTTGACGATTTTCGTGTCCTATTGCACACCATTTTTTGGGTGATCGGGATTCCGACGTCAAAAATGCCAAATTTGTTCGTGGACGTCTTTCAAGACGTTGTCTATACATACGGTTGGCCATCACGGGTTTTCTGGGCCATTTGGAAGGTCAAACGAGCCCCGGAGCGAGCATACGCCTCATTTTGACGATTTTCGTGTGCTATTGCACACCATTTTTTGGGTGATCAGGATTCCGATGTCAAAAATGCCAAATTTGTTCGTGGACGTCCGTCAAGACGTTGTCTATGCATACGGTTGGCCATCACGGGTTTTCTGGGTCGTTTGGAAGGTCAAACGAGCCCCGGAGCGAGCATACGCCTCATTTTGACGATTTTCGTGTGCTATTGCACACCATTTTTTGGGTGATCGGGATTCCGACCTCAAAAATGCCAAATTTGTTCGTGGACGTCCGTCAAGACGTTGTCAATGCATGCGGTTGGCCATCACGGGTTTTCTGGGCCATTTGGAAGGTCAAACGAGCCCCGGAGCGAGCATACGCCTCATTTTGACGATTTTCGTGTGCTATTGCACACCATTTTTTGGGTGATTGGGATTCCGATGTCAAAAATGCCAAATTTGTTCGTGGACGTCCGTCAAGACGTTGTCTATGCTTACGGTTGGCCATCACGGGTTTTCTGGGCCATTTGGAAGGTCAAACGAGCCCCGGAGCGAGCATACGCCTCATTTTGACGATTTTCGTGTGCTATTGCACACCATTTTTTGGGTGATCAGGATTCCGACGTCAAAAATGCCAAATTTGTTCGTGGACGTCCGTCAAGACGTTGTCTATGCATACGGTTGGCCATCACGGGTTTTCTGGGCCGTTTGGAAGGTCAAACGAGCCCCGGAGCGAGCATACGCCTCATTTTGACGATTTTCGTGTGCTATTGCACACCATTTTTTGGGTGATCGGGATTCCGACGTCAAAACTGCCAAATTTGTTCGTGGACGTTCGTCAAGACGTTGTCTATGCATACGGTTGGCCATCACGGGTTTTCTGGGCCATTTGGAAGGTCAAACGAGCCCCGGAGCGAGCATACGCCTCATTTTGACGATTTTCGTGTGCTATTGCACACCATTTTTTGGGTGATCAGGATTCTGACGTCAAAAATGCCAAATTTGCTCGTGGACGTCCATCAAGACGTTGTCTATGCATACGGTTGGCCATCACGGGTTTTCTGGTCCGTTTGGAAGGTCAAACGAGCCCCGGAGCGAGCATACGCCTCATTTTGACGATTTTCGTGTGCTATTGCACACCATTTTTTGGGTGATCGGGATTCCGACGTCAAAAATGCCAAATTTGTTCGTGGACGTCCGTCAAGACGTTGTCTATGCATACGGTTGGCCATCACGGGTTTCCTGGGCCATTTGGAAGGTCAAACGAGCCCCGGAGCGAGCATACGCCTCATTTTGACGATTTTCGTGTGCTATTGCACACCATTTTTTGGGTGATCAGGATTCCGACGTCAAAAATGCCAAATTTGTTTGTGGACGTCCGTCAAGACGTTGTCTATGCATACGGTTGGCCATCACGGGTTTTCTGGGCCATTTGGAAGGTCAAACGAGCCCCGGAGCGAGCATACGCCTCATTTTGACGATTTTCGTGTGCTATTGCACACCATTTTTTGGGTGATCAGGATTCCGACGTCAAAAATGCCAAATTTGTTCGTGGACGTCCGTCAAGACGTTGTCTATGCATACGGTTGGCCATCACGGGTTTTCTGGGCCGTTTGAAAGGTCAAACAAGCCCCGGAGCGAGCATACGCCTCATTTTGACGATTTTCGTGTGCTATTGCACACCATTTTTTGGGTGATCGGGATTCCGACGTCAAAAATGCCAAATTTGTTCGTGGACGTCCGTCAAGACGTTGTCTATGCATAAGGTTGGTCATCACGGGTTTTCTGGGCCATTTGGAAGGTCAAACGAGCCCCGGAGCGAGCATACGCCTCATTTTGACGATTTTCGTGTGCTATTGCACACCATTTTTTTGGTGATCAGGATTCCGACGTCAAAAATGCCAAATTTTTTCGTGAACGTCCGTCAAGACGTTGTCTATGCATACGGTTGGCCATCACGGGTTTTCTGGGCCGTTTGAAAGGTCAAACGAGCCCCGGAGCGAGCATACGCCTCATTTTGACGATTTTCGTGTGCTATTGCACACCATTTTTTGGGTGATCGGGATTCCGACGTCAAAAATGCCAAATTTGTTCGTGGACGTCCGTCAAGACGTTGTCTATGCATACGGTTGGCCATCACGGGTTTTCTGGGCCATTTGGAAGGTCAAACGAGCCCCGGAGCGAGCATACGCCTCATTTTGACGATTTTCGTGTGCTATTGCACACCATTTTTTGGGTGATCGGGATTCCGACGTCAAAAATGCCAAATTTGTTCGTGGACGTCCGTCAAGACGTTGTCTATGCATACGGTTGGCCATCACGGGTTTTCTGGGCTGTTTGGAAGGTCAAACGAGCCCCGGAGCGAGCATACGCCTCATTTTGACGATTTTCGTGTGCTATTGCACACCATTTATTGGGTGATCAGGATTCCGACGTCAAAAATGCCAAATTTGTTCGTGGACGTCCGTCAAGACGTTGTCTATGCATACGGTTGGTCATCACGGGTTTTCCGGGCCATTTGGAAGGTCAAACGAGCCCCGGAGCGAGTATACGCCTCATTTTGACGATTTTCGTGTGCTATTGCACACCATTTTTTGGGTGATCAGGATTCCGACGTCAAAAGTGCCAAATTTGTTCGTGGACGTCCGTCAAGACGTTGTCTATGCATACGGTTGGCCATCACGGGTTTTCTGGGCCATTTGGAAGGTCAAACGAGCCCCGGAGCGAGCATACGCCTCATTTTGACGATTTTCGTGTGCTATTGCACACCATTTTTTGGGTGATCAGGATTCCGACGTCAAAAATGCCAAATTTGTTCGTGGACGTCCGTCAAGACGTTGTCTATGCATACGGTTGGCCATCACGGGTTTTCTTGGCCGTTTGGAAGGTCAAACGAGCCCCGGAGCGAGCATACGCCTCATTTTGACGATTTTCGTGTGCTATTGCACACCATTTTTTGGGTGATCGGGATTCCGACGTCAAAAATGCCAAATTTGTTCGTGGACGTCCGTCAAGACGTTGTCTATGCATACGGTTGGTCATCACGGGTTTTCCGGGCCATTTGGAAGGTCAAACGAGCCCCGGAGCGAGTATACGCCTCATTTTGACGATTTTCGTGTGCTATTGCACACCATTTTTTGGGTGATCAGGATTCCGACGTCAAAAGTGCCAAATTTGTTCGTGGACGTCCGTCAAGACGTTGTCTATGCATACGGTTGGCCATCACGGGTTTTCTGGGCCGTTTGGAAGGTCAAACGAGCCCCGGAGCGAGCATACGCCTCATTTTGACGATTTTCGTGTGCTATTGCACACCATTTTTTAAGTGATCGGGATTTCAACGTCAAAAATGCCAAATTTGTTCGTGGACGTCCTTCAAGACGTTGTCTATGCATATGGTTGGCCATCACGGGTTTTCTGGGCCGTTTGGAAGGTCAAACGAGCCCCGGAGCGAGCATACGCCTCATTTTGACGATTTTCGTGTGCTATTGCACACCATTTTTGGGTGATTGGGATTCCGACATCAAAAATGCCAAATTTGTTCGTGGACGTCCGTCAAGACGTTGTCTATGCATACGGTTGGCCATCATGGGTTTTCTGGGTCGTTTGGAAGGTCAAACGAGCCCCGGAGCGAGCATACGCCTCATTTTGACGATTTTCGTGTGCTATTGCACACCATTTTTTGGGTGATCAGGATTCCGACGTCAAAAATGCCAAATTTGTTCGTGGACGTCCGTCAAGACGTTGTCTATGCATACGGTTGGCCATCACGGGTTTTCTGGGCCGTTTGGAAGGTCAAACGAGCCCCGGAGCGAGCATACGCCTTATTTTGACGATTTTCGTGTGCTATTGCACACCATTTTTTGGGTGATCGGGATTCCGAATGCCAAATTTGTTCGTGGACGTCCGTCAAGACGTTGTCTATGCATACGGTTGGCCATCACGGGTTTTCTGGGCCATTTGGAAGGTCAAACGAGCCCCGGAGCGAGCATACGCCTTATTTTGACGATTTTCGTGTGCTATTGCACACCATTTTTTGGGTGATCGGGATTCCGACGTCAAAAATGCCAAATTTGTTCGTGGACGTCCGTCAAGACGTTTTCTATGCATACGGTTGGTCATCACGGGTTTTCCGGGCCATTTGGAAGGTCAAACGAGCCCCGGAGTGAGTATACGCCTCATTTTGACGATTTTCGTGTGCTATTGCACACCATTTTTTGGGTGATCAGGATTCCGACGTCAAAAGTGCAAAATTTGTTCGTGGACGTCCGTCAAGACGTTGTCTATGCATGCGGTTGGCCATCACGGGTTTTCTGGGCCATTTGGAAGGTCAAACGAGCCCCGGAGCGAGCATACGCCTCATTTTGACGATTTTCGTGTGCTATTGCACACCATTTTTTGGGTGATCAGGATTCCGACGTCAAAAATGCCAAATTTGTTCGTGGACGTCCGTCAAGACGTTGTCTATGCATACGGTTGGCCATCACGGGTTTTCTGGGCCGTTTGGAAGGTCAAACGAGCCCCGGAGCGAGCATACGCCTCATTTTGACGATTTTCGTGTGCTATTGCACACCATTTTTTGGGTGATCAGGATTCCGACGTCAAAAATGCCAAATTTGTTCGTGGACGTCCGTCAAGACGTTGTCTATGCATACGGTTGGCCATCACGGGTTTTCTTGGCCGTTTGGAAGGTCAAACGAGCCCCGGAGCGAGCATACGCCTCATTTTGACGATTTTCGTGTGCTATTGCACACCATTTTTTGGGTGATCGGGATTCCGACGTCAAAAATGCCAAATTTGTTTGTAGACGTCCGTCAAGACGTTGTCTATGCATGCGGTTGGTCATCACGGGTTTTCTGGGCCATTTGGAAGGTCAAACGAGCCCCGGAGCGAGCATACGCCTCATTTTGACGATTTTCGTGTGCTATTGCACACCATTTTTTGGGTGATCGGGATTCCGACGTCAAAAATGCCAAATTTGTTCGTGGACGTCCGTCAAGACGTTGTCTATGCATACGGTTGGCCATCACGGGTTTTCTAGGCCGTTTGGAAGGTCAAACGAGCCCCGGAGCGAGCATACGCCTCATTTTGACGATTTTCGTGTCCTATTGCACACCATTTTTTGGGTGATCGGGATTCCGACGTCAAAAATGCCAAATTTGTTCGTGGACGTCTTTCAAGACGTTGTCTATACATACGGTTGGCCATCACGGGTTTTCTGGGCCATTTGGAAGGTCAAACGAGCCCCGGAGCGAGCATACGCCTCATTTTGACGATTTTCGTGTGCTATTGCACACCATTTTTTGGGTGATCAGGATTCCGATGTCAAAAATGCCAAATTTGTTCGTGGACGTCCGTCAAGACGTTGTCTATGCATACGGTTGGCCATCACGGGTTTTCTGGGTCGTTTGGAAGGTCAAACGAGCCCCGGAGCGAGCATACGCCTCATTTTGACGATTTTCGTGTGCTATTGCACACCATTTTTTGGGTGATCGGGATTCCGACCTCAAAAATGCCAAATTTGTTCGTGGACGTCCGTCAAGATGTTGTCAATGCATGCGGTTGGCCATCACGGGTTTTCTGGGCCATTTGGAAGGTCAAACGAGCCCCGGAGCGAGCATACGCCTCATTTTGACGATTTTCGTGTGCTATTGCACACCATTTTTTGGGTGATTGGGATTCCGATGTCAAAAATGCCAAATTTGTTCGTGGACGTCCGTCAAGACGTTGTCTATGCATACGGTTGGCCATCACGGGTTTTCTGGGCCATTTGGAAGGTCAAACGAGCCCCGGAGCGAGCATACGCCTCATTTTGACGATTTTCGTGTGCTATTGCACACCATTTTTTGGGTGATCAGGATTCCGACGTCAAAAATGCCAAATTTGTTCGTGGACGTCCGTCAAGACGTTGTCTATGCATACGGTTGGCCATCACGGGTTTTCTGGGCCGTTTGGAAGGTCAAACGAGCCCCGGAGCGAGCATACGCCTCATTTTGACGATTTTCGTGTGCTATTGCACACCATTTTTTGGGTGATCGGGATTCCGACGTCAAAACTGCCAAATTTGTTCGTGGACGTTCGTCAAGACGTTGTCTATGCATACGGTTGGCCATCACGGGTTTTCTGGGCCATTTGGAAGGTCAAACGAGCCCCGGAGCGAGCATACGCCTCATTTTGACGATTTTCGTGTGCTATTGCACACCATTTTTTGGGTGATCAGGATTCTGACGTCAAAAATGCCAAATTTGCTCGTGGACGTCCATCAAGACGTTGTCTATGCATACGGTTGGCCATCACGGGTTTTCTGGTCCGTTTGGAAGGTCAAACGAGCCCCGGAGCGAGCATACGCCTCATTTTGACGATTTTCGTGTGCTATTGCACACCATTTTTTGGGTGATCGGGATTCCGACGTCAAAAATGCCAAATTTGTTCGTGGACGTCCGTCAAGACGTTGTCTATGCATACGGTTGGCCATCACGGGTTTCCTGGGCCATTTGGAAGGTCAAACGAGCCCCGGAGCGAGCATACGCCTCATTTTGACGATTTTCGTGTGCTATTGCACACCATTTTTTGGGTGATCAGGATTCCGACGTCAAAAATGCCAAATTTGTTTGTGGACGTCCGTCAAGACGTTGTCTATGCATACGGTTGGCCATCACGGGTTTTCTGGGCCATTTGGAAGGTCAAACGAGCCCCGGAGCGAGCATACGCCTCATTTTGACGATTTTCGTGTGCTATTGCACACCATTTTTTGGGTGATCAGGATTCCGACGTCAAAAATGCCAAATTTGTTCGTGGACGTCCGTCAAGACGTTGTCTATGCATACGGTTGGCCATCACGGGTTTTCTGGGCCGTTTGAAAGGTCAAACAAGCCCCGGAGCGAGCATACGCCTCATTTTGACGATTTTCGTGTGCTATTGCACACCATTTTTTGGGTGATCAGGATTCCGACGTCAAAAATGCCAAATTTGTTCGTGGACGTCCGTCAAGACGTTGTCTATGCATACGGTTGGCCATCACGGGTTTTCTGGGCCGTTTGGAAGGTCAAACGAGCCCCGGAGCGAGCATACGCCTCATTTTGACGATTTTCGTGTGCTATTGCACACCATTTTTTGGGTGATCAGGATTCCGACGTCAAAAATGCAAAATTTGTTCGTGGACATCTGTCAAGACGTTGTCTATGCATACGGTTGGCCATCACGGGTTTTCTGGGCCATTTGGAAGGTCAAACGAGCCCCGGAGCGAGCATACGCCTCATTTTGACGATTTTCGTGTCCTATTGCACACCATTTTTTGGGTGATCAGGATTCCGATGTCAAAAATGCCAAATTTGTTCGTGGACGTCCGTCAAGACGTTGTCTATGCATACGGTTGGCCATCACGGGTTTTCTGGGTCGTTTGGAAGGTCAAACGAGCCCCGGAGCGAGCATACGCCTCATTTTGACGATTTTCGTGTGCTATTGCACACCATTTTTTGGGTGATCGGGATTCCGACCTCAAAAATGCCAAATTTGTTCGTGGACGTCCGTCAAGACGTTGTCAATGCATGCGGTTGGCCATCACGGGTTTTCTGGGCCATTTGGAAGGTCAAACGAGCCCCGGAGCGAGCATACGCCTCATTTTGACGATTTTCGTGTGCTATTGCACACCATTTTTTGGGTGATTGGGATTCCGATGTCAAAAATGCCAAATTTGTTCGTGGACGTCCGTCAAGACGTTGTCTATGCTTACGGTTGGCCATCACGGGTTTTCTGGGCCATTTGGAAGGTCAAACGAGCCCCGGAGCGAGCATACGCCTCATTTTGACGATTTTCGTGTGCTATTGCACACCATTTTTTGGGTGATCAGGATTCCGACGTCAAAAATGCCAAATTTGTTCGTGGACGTCCGTCAAGACGTTGTCTATGCATACGGTTGGCCATCACGGGTTTTCTGGGCCGTTTGGAAGGTCAAACGAGCCCCGGAGCGAGCATACGCCTCATTTTGACGATTTTCGTGTGCTATTGCACACCATTTTTTGGGTGATCGGGATTCCGACGTCAAAACTGCCAAATTTGTTCGTGGACGTTCGTCAAGACGTTGTCTATGCATACGGTTGGCCATCACGGGTTTTCTGGGCCATTTGGAAGGTCAAACGAGCCCCGGAGCGAGCATACGCCTCATTTTGACGATTTTCGTGTGCTATTGCACACCATTTTTTGGGTGATCAGGATTCTGACGTCAAAAATGCCAAATTTGCTCGTGGACGTCCATCAAGACGTTGTCTATGCATACGGTTGGCCATCACGGGTTTTCTGGTCCGTTTGGAAGGTCAAACGAGCCCCGGAGCGAGCATACGCCTCATTTTGACGATTTTCGTGTGCTATTGCACACCATTTTTTGGGTGATCGGGATTCCGACGTCAAAAATGCCAAATTTGTTCGTGGACGTCCGTCAAGACGTTGTCTATGCATACGGTTGGCCATCACGGGTTTCCTGGGCCATTTGGAAGGTCAAACGAGCCCCGGAGCGAGCATACGCCTCATTTTGACGATTTTCGTGTGCTATTGCACACCATTTTTTGGGTGATCAGGATTCCGACGTCAAAAATGCCAAATTTGTTTGTGGACGTCCGTCAAGACGTTGTCTATGCATACGGTTGGCCATCACGGGTTTTCTGGGCCATTTGGAAGGTCAAACGAGCCCCGGAGCGAGCATACGCCTCATTTTGACGATTTTCGTGTGCTATTGCACACCATTTTTTGGGTGATCAGGATTCCGACGTCAAAAATGCCAAATTTGTTCGTGGACGTCCGTCAAGACGTTGTCTATGCATACGGTTGGCCATCACGGGTTTTCTGGGCCGTTTGAAAGGTCAAACAAGCCCCGGAGCGAGCATACGCCTCATTTTGACGATTTTCGTGTGCTATTGCACACCATTTTTTGGGTGATCGGGATTCCGACGTCAAAAATGCCAAATTTGTTCGTGGACGTCCGTCAAGACGTTGTCTATGCATAAGGTTGGTCATCACGGGTTTTCTGGGCCATTTGGAAGGTCAAACGAGCCCCGGAGCGAGCATACGCCTCATTTTGACGATTTTCGTGTGCTATTGCACACCATTTTTTTGGTGATCAGGATTCCGACGTCAAAAATGCCAAATTTGTTCGTGAACGTCCGTCAAGACGTTGTCTATGCATACGGTTGGCCATCACGGGTTTTCTGGGCCGTTTGAAAGGTCAAACGAGCCCCGGAGCGAGCATACGCCTCATTTTGACGATTTTCGTGTGCTATTGCACACCATTTTTTGGGTGATCGGGATTCCGACGTCAAAAATGCCAAATTTGTTCGTGGACGTCCGTCAAGACGTTGTCTATGCATACGGTTGGCCATCACGGGTTTTCTGGGCCATTTGGAAGGTCAAACGAGCCCCGGAGCGAGCATACGCCTCATTTTGACGATTTTCGTGTGCTATTGCACACCATTTTTTGGGTGATCGGGATTCCGACGTCAAAAATGCCAAATTTGTTCGTGGACGTCCGTCAAGACGTTGTCTATGCATACGGTTGGCCATCACGGGTTTTCTGGGCTGTTTGGAAGGTCAAACGAGCCCCGGAGCGAGCATACGCCTCATTTTGACGATTTTCGTGTGCTATTGCACACCATTTATTGGGTGATCAGGATTCCGACGTCAAAAATGCCAAATTTGTTCGTGGACGTCCGTCAAGACGTTGTCTATGCATACGGTTGGTCATCACGGGTTTTCCGGGCCATTTGGAAGGTCAAACGAGCCCCGGAGCGAGTATACGCCTCATTTTGACGATTTTCGTGTGCTATTGCACACCATTTTTTGGGTGATCAGGATTCCGACGTCAAAAGTGCCAAATTTGTTCGTGGACGTCCGTCAAGACGTTGTCTATGCATACGGTTGGCCATCACGGGTTTTCTGGGCCATTTGGAAGGTCAAACGAGCCCCGGAGCGAGCATACGCCTCATTTTGACGATTTTCGTGTGCTATTGCACACCATTTTTTGGGTGATCAGGATTCCGACGTCAAAAATGCCAAATTTGTTCGTGGACGTCCGTCAAGACGTTGTCTATGCATACGGTTGGCCATCACGGGTTTTCTTGGCCGTTTGGAAGGTCAAACGAGCCCCGGAGCGAGCATACGCCTCATTTTGACGATTTTCGTGTGCTATTGCACACCATTTTTTGGGTGATCGGGATTCCGACGTCAAAAATGCCAAATTTGTTCGTGGACGTCCGTCAAGACGTTGTCTATGCATACGGTTGGTCATCACGGGTTTTCCGGGCCATTTGGAAGGTCAAACGAGCCCCGGAGCGAGTATACGCCTCATTTTGACGATTTTCGTGTGCTATTGCACACCATTTTTTGGGTGATCAGGATTCCGACGTCAAAAGTGCCAAATTTGTTCGTGGACGTCCGTCAAGACGTTGTCTATGCATACGGTTGGCCATCACGGGTTTTCTGGGCCGTTTGGAAGGTCAAACGAGCCCCGGAGCGAGCATACGCCTCATTTTGATGATTTTCGTGTGCTATTGCACACCATTTTTTAAGTGATCGGGATTTCAACGTCAAAAATGCCAAATTTGTTCGTGGACGTCCTTCAAGACGTTGTCTATGCATATGGTTGGCCATCACGGGTTTTCTGGGCCGTTTGGAAGGTCAAACGAGCCCCGGAGCGAGCATACGCCTCATTTTGACGATTTTCGTGTGCTATTGCACACCATTTTTGGGTGATCAGGATTCCGACGTCAAAAATGCCAAATTTGTTCGTGGACGTCCGTCAAGACGTTGTCTATGCATACGGTTGGCCATCACGGGTTTTCTGGGCCGTTTGGAAGGTCAAACGAGCCCCGGAGCGAGCATACGCCTTATTTTGACGATTTTCGTGTGCTATTGCACACCATTTTTTGGGTGATCGGGATTCCGAATGCCAAATTTGTTCGTGGACGTCCGTCAAGACGTTGTCTATGCATACGGTTGGCCATCACGGGTTTTCTGGGCCATTTGGAAGGTCAAACGAGCCCCGGAGCGAGCATACGCCTTATTTTGACGATTTTCGTGTGCTATTGCACACCATTTTTTGGGTGATCGGGATTCCGACGTCAAAAATGCCAAATTTGTTCGTGGACGTCCGTCAAGACGTTGTCTATGCATACGGTTGGTCATCACGGGTTTTCCGGGCCATTTGGAAGGTCAAACGAGCCCCGGAGTGAGTATACGCCTCATTTTGACGATTTTCGTGTGCTATTGCACACCATTTTTTGGGTGATCAGGATTCCGACGTCAAAAGTGCAAAATTTGTTCGTGGACGTCCGTCAAGACGTTGTCTATGCATGCGGTTGGCCATCACGGGTTTTCTGGGCCATTTGGAAGGTCAAACGAGCCCCGGAGCGAGCATACGCCTCATTTTGACGATTTTCGTGTGCTATTGCACACCATTTTTTGGGTGATCAGGATTCCGACGTCAAAAATGCCAAATTTGTTCGTGGACGTCCGTCAAGACGTTGTCTATGCATACGGTTGGCCATCACGGGTTTTCTGGGCCGTTTGGAAGGTCAAACGAGCCCCGGAGCGAGCATACGCCTCATTTTGACGATTTTCGTGTGCTATTGCACACCATTTTTTGGGTGATCGGGATTCCGACGTCAAAACTGCCAAATTTGTTCGTGGACGTTCGTCAAGACGTTGTCTATGCATACGGTTGGCCATCACGGGTTTTCTGGGCCATTTGGAAGGTCAAACGAGCCCCGGAGCGAGCATACGCCTCATTTTGACGATTTTCGTGTGCTATTGCACACCATTTTTTGGGTGATCAGGATTCTGACGTCAAAAATGCCAAATTTGCTCGTGGACGTCCGTCAAGACGTTGTCTATGCATACGGTTGGCCATCACGGGTTTTCTGGTCCGTTTGGAAGGTCAAACGAGCCCCGGAGCGAGCATACGCCTCATTTTGACGATTTTCGTGTGCTATTGCACACCATTTTTTGGGTGATCGGGATTCCGACGTCAAAAATGCCAAATTTGTTCGTGGACGTCCGTCAAGACGTTGTCTATGCATACGGTTGGCCATCACGGGTTTCCTGGGCCATTTGGAAGGTCAAACGAGCCCCGGAGCGAGCATACGCCTCATTTTGACGATTTTCGTGTGCTATTGCACACCATTTTTTGGGTGATCAGGATTCCAACGTCAAAAATGCCAAATTTGTTCGTGGACGTCCGTCAAGACGTTGTCTATGCATACGGTTGGCCATCACGGGTTTTCTGGGCCATTTGGAAGGTCAAACGAGCCCCGGAGCGAGCATACGCCTCATTTTGACGATTTTCGTGTGCTATTGCACACCATTTTTTGGGTGATCAGGATTCCGACGTCAAAAATGCCAAATTTGTTCGTGGACGTCCGTCAAGACATTGTCTATGCATACGGTTGGCCATCACGGGTTTTCTGGGCCGTTTGGAAGGTCAAACAAGCCCCGGAGCGAGCATACGCCTCATTTTGACGATTTTCGTGTGCTATTGCACACCATTTTTTGGGTGATCGGGATTCCGACGTCAAAAATGCCAAATTTGTTCGTGGACGTCCGTCAAGACGTTGTCTATGCATAAGGTTGGTCATCACGGGTTTTCTGGGCCATTTGGAAGGTCAAACGAGCCCCGGAGCGAGCATACGCCTCATTTTGACGATTTTCGTGTGCTATTGCACACCATTTTTTTGGTGATCAGGATTCCGACGTCAAAAATTCCAAATTTGTTCGTGAACGTCCGTCAAGACGTTGTCTATGCATACGGTTGGCCATCACGGGTTTTCTGGGCCGTTTGGAAGATCAAACGAGCCCCGGAGCGAGCATACGCCTCATTTTGACGATTTTCGTGTGCTATTGCACACCATTTTTTGGGTGATCGGGATTCCGACGTCAAAAATGCCAAATTTGTTTGTGGACGTCCGTCAAGACGTTGTCTATGCATACGGTTGGCCATCACGGGTTTTCTGGGCCATTTGGAAGGTCAAACGAGCCCCGGAGCGAGCATACGCCTCATTTTGACGATTTTCGTGTGCTATTGCACACCATTTTTTGGGTGATCGGGATTCCGACGTCAAAAATGCCAAATTTGTTCGTGGACGTCCGTCAAGACGTTGTCTATGCATACGATTGGCCATCACGGGTTTTCTGGGCTGTTTGGAAGGTCAAACGAGCCCCGGAGCGAGCATACGCCTCATTTTGACGATTTTCGTGTGCTATTGCACACCATTTTTTGGGTGATCAGGATTCCGACGTCAAAAATGCCAAATTTGTTCGTGGACGTCCGTCAAGACGTTGTCTATGCATACGGTTGGTCATCACGGGTTTTCCGGGCCATTTGGAAGGTCAAACGAGCCCCGGAGCGAGTATACGCCTCATTTTGACGATTTTCGTGTGCTATTGCACACCATTTTTTGGGTGATCAGGATTCCGACGTCAAAAGTGCCAAATTTGTTCGTGGACGTCCGTCAAGACGTTGTCTATGCATACGGTTGGCCATCACGGGTTTTCTGGGCCATTTGGAAGGTCAAACGAGCCCCGGAGCGAGCATACGCCTCATTTTGACGATTTTCGTGTGCTATTGCACACCATTTTTTGGGTGATCAGGATTCCGACGTCAAAAATGCCAAATTTGTTCGTGGACGTCCGTCAAGACGTTGTCTATGCATACGGTTGGCCATCACGGGTTTTCTTGGCCGTTTGGAAGGTCAAACGAGCCCCGGAGCGAGCATACGCCTCATTTTGACGATTTTCGTGTGCTATTGCACACCATTTTTTGGGTGATCGGGATTCCGACGTCAAAAATGCCAAATTTGTTCGTAGACGTCCGTCAAGACGTTGTCTATGCATGCGGTTGGTCATCACGGGTTTTCTGGGCCATTTGGAAGGTCAAACGAGCCCCGGAGCGAGCATACGCCTCATTTTGACGATTTTCGTGTGCTATTGCACACCATTTTTTGGGTGATCGGGATTCCGACGTCAAAAATGCCAAATTTGTTCGTGGACGTCCGTCAAGACGTTGTCTATGCATACGGTTGGCCATCACGGGTTTTCTAGGCCGTTTGGAAGGTCAAACGAGCCCCGGAGCGAGCATACGCCTCATTTTGACGATTTTCGTGTCCTATTGCACACCATTTTTTGGGTGATCGGGATTCCGACGTCAAAAATGCCAAATTTGTTCGTGGACGTCTTTCAAGACGTTGTCTATACATACGGTTGGCCATCACGGGTTTTCTGGGCCATTTGGAAGGTCAAACGAGCCCCGGAGCGAGCATACGCCTCATTTTGACGATTTTCGTGTGCTATTGCACACCATTTTTTGGGTGATCAGGATTCCGATGTCAAAAATGCCAAATTTGTTCGTGGACGTCCGTCAAGACGTTGTCTATGCATACGGTTGGCCATCACGGGTTTTCTGGGTCGTTTGGAAGGTCAAACGAGCCCCGGAGCGAGCATACGCCTCATTTTGACGATTTTCGTGTGCTATTGCACACCATTTTTTGGGTGATCGGGATTCCGACCTCAAAAATGCCAAATTTGTTCGTGGACGTCCGTCAAGACGTTGTCTATGCATGCGGTTGGCCATCACGGGTTTTCTGGGCCATTTGGAAGGTCAAACGAGCCCCGGAGCGAGCATACGCCTCATTTTGACGATTTTCGTGTGCTATTGCACACCATTTTTTGGGTTATTGGGATTCCGATGTCAAAAATGCCAAATTTATTCGTGGACGTCCGTCAAGACGTTGTCTATGCATACGGTTGGCCATCACGGGTTTTCTGGGCCATTTGGAAGGTCAAACGAGCCCCAGAGCGAGCATACGCCTCATTTTGACGATTTTCGTGTGCTATTGCACACCATTTTTTGGGTGATCAGGATTCCGACGTCAAAAATGCCAAATTTGTTCGTGGACGTCCGTCAAGACGTTGTCTATGCATACGGTTGGCCATCACGGGTTTTCTGGGCCGTTTGGAAGGTCAAACGAGCCCCGGAGCGAGCATACGCCTCATTTTGACGATTTTCGTGTGCTATTGCACACCATTTTTTGGGTGATCGGGATTCCGACGTCAAAACTGCCAAATTTGTTCGTGGACGTTCGTCAAGACGTTGTCTATGCATACGGTTGGCCATCACGGGTTTTCTGGGCCATTTGGAAGGTCAAACGAGCCCCGGAGCGAGCATACGCCTCATTTTGACGATTTTCGTGTGCTATTGCACACCATTTTTTGGGTGATCAGGATTCTGACGTCAAAAATGCCAAATTTGCTCGTGGACGTCCATCAAGACGTTGTCTATGCATACGGTTGGCCATCACGGGTTTTCTGGTCCGTTTGGAAGGTCAAACGAGCCCCGGAGCGAGCATACGCCTCATTTTGACGATTTTCGTGTGCTATTGCACACCATTTTTTGGGTGATCGGGATTCCGACGTCAAAAATGCCAAATTTGTTCGTGGACGTCCGTCAAGACGTTGTCTATGCATACGGTTGGCCATCACGGGTTTCCTGGGCCATTTGGAAGGTCAAACGAGCCCCGGAGCGAGCATACGCCTCATTTTGATGATTTTCGTGTGCTATTGCACACCATTTTTTGGGTGATCAGGATTCCGACGTCAAAAATACCAAATTTGTTCGTGGACGTCCGTCAAGACGTTGTCTATGCATACGGTTGGCCATCACGGGTTTTCTAGGCCATTTGGAAGGTCAAACGAGCCCCGGAGCGAGCATACGCCTCATTTTGACGATTTTCGTGTGCTATTGCACACCATTTTTTGGGTGATCAGGATTCCGACGTCAAAAATGCCAAATTTGTTCGTGGACGTCCGTCAAGACGTTGTCTATGCATACGGTTGGCCATCACGGGTTTTCTGGGCCGTTTGGAAGGTCAAACAAGCCCCGGAGCGAGCATACGCCTCATTTTGACGATTTTCGTGTGCTATTGCACACCATTTTTTGGGTGATCGGGATTCCGACGTCAAAAATGCCAAATTTGTTCGTGAACGTCCGTCAAGATGTTGTCTATGCATAAGGTTGGTCATCACGGGTTTTCTGGGCCATTTGGAAGGTCAAACGAGCCCCGGAGCGAGCATACGCCTCATTTTGACGATTTTCGTGTGCTATTGCACACCATTTTTTTGGTGATCAGGATTCCGACGTCAAAAATGCCAAATTTGTTCGTGAACGTCCGTCAAGACGTTGTCTATGCATACGGTTGGCCATCACGGGTTTTCTGGGCCGTTTGGAAGGTCAAACGAGCCCCGGAGCGAGCATACGCCTCATTTTGACGATTTTCGTGTGCTATTGCACACCATTTTTTGGGTGATCAGGATTCCGACGTCAAAAGTGCCAAATTTGTTCGTGGACGTCCGTCAAGACGTTGTCTATGCATACGGTTGGCCATCACGGGTTTTCTGGGCCATTTGGAAGGTCAAACGAGCCCCGGAGCGAGCATACGCCTCATTTTGACGATTTTCGTGTGCTATTGCACACCATTTTTTGGGTGATCGGGATTCCGACGTCAAAAATGCCAAATTTGTTCGTGGACGTCCGTCAAGACGTTGTCTATGCATACGGTTGGCCATCACGGGTTTTCTGGGCTGTTTGGAAGGTCAAACGACCTCCGGAGCGAGCATACGCCTCATTTTGACGATTTTCGTGTGCTATTGCACACCATTTTTTGGGTGATCAGGATTCCGACGTCAAAAATGCCAAATTTGTTCGTGGACGTCCGTCAAGACGTTGTCTATGCATACGGTTGGTCATCACGGGTTTTCCGGGCCATTTGGAAGGTCAAACGAGCCCCGGAGCGAGTATACGCCTCATTTTGACGATTTTCGTGTGCTATTGCACACCATTTTTTGGGTGATCAGGATTCCGACGTCAAAAGTGCCAAATTTGTTCGTGGACGTCCGTCAAGAAGTTGTCTATGCATACGGTTGGCCATCACGGGTTTTCTGGGCCATTTGGAAGGTCAAACGAGCCCCGGAGCGAGCATACGCCTCATTTTGACGATTTTCGTGTGCTATTGCACACCATTTTTTGGGTGATCAGGATTCCGACGTCAAAAATGCTAAATTTGTTCGTGGACGTCCGTAAGGACGTTGTCTATGCATACGGTTGGCCATCACGGGTTTTCTTGGCCGTTTGGAAGGTCAAACGAGCCCCGGAGCGAGCATACGCCTCATTTTGACGATTTTCATGTGCTATTGCACACCATTTTTTGGGTGATCGGGATTCCGACGTCAAAAATGCCAAATTTGTTCGTGGACGTCCGTCAAGACGTTGTCTATGCATACGGTTTGTCATCACGGGTTTTCCGGGCCATTTGGAAGGTCAAACGAGCCCCGGAGCGAGTATACGCCTCATTTTGACGATTTTCGTGTGCTATTGCACACCTTTTTTTGGGTGATCAGGATTCCGACGTCAAAAGTGCCAAATTTGTTCGTGGACGTCCGTCAAGACGTTGTCTATGCATACGGTTGGCCATCACGGGTTTTCTGGGCCATTTGGAAGGTCAAACGAGCCCCGGAGCGAGCATACGCCTCATTTTGACGATTTTCGTGTGCTATTGCACACCATTTTTTGGGTGATCAGGATTCTGACGTCAAAAATGCCAAATTTACTCGTGGACGTCCATCAAGACGTTGTCTATGCATACGGTTGGCCATCACGGGTTTTCTGGTCCGTTTGGAAGGTCAAACGAGCCCCGGAGCGAGCATACGCCTCATTTTGACGATTTTCGTGTGCTATTGCACACCATTTTTTGGGTGATCGGGATTCCGACGTCAAAAATGCCAAATTTGTTCGTGGACGTCCGTCAAGACGTTGTCTATGCATACGGTTGGCCATCACGGGTTTCCTGGGCCATTTGGAAGGTCAAACGAGCCCCGGAGCGAGCATACGCCTCATTTTGACGATTTTCGTGTGCTATTGCACACCATTTTTTGGGTGATCAGGATTCCGACGTCAAAAATGCCAAATTTGTTCGTGGACGTCCGTCAAGACGTTGTCTATGCATACGGTTGGCCATCACGGGTTTTCTTGGCCATTTGGAAGGTCAAACGAGCCCCGGAGCGAGCATACGCCTCATTTTGACGATTTTCGTGTGCTATTGCACACCATTTTTTGGGTGATCAGGATTCCGACGTCAAAAATGCCAAATTTGTTCGTGGACGTCCGTCAAGACGTTGTCTATGCATACGGTTGGCCATCACGGGTTTTCTGGGCCGTTTGGAAGGTCAAACGAGCCCCGGAGCGAGCATACGCCTCATTTTGACGATTTTCGTGTGCTATTGCACACCATTTTTGGGTGATTGGGATTCCGACATCAAAAATGCCAAATTTGTTCGTGGACGTCCGTCAAGACGTTGTCTATGCCATCATGGGTTTTCTTGGTCGTTTGGAAGGTCAAACGAGCCCCGGAGCGAGCATACGCCTCATCTTGACGATTTTCGTGTGCTATTGCACACCATTTTTTGGGTGATCGGGATTCCAACGTCAAAAATGCCAAATTTATTCGTGGACGTCCGTCATGACGTTGTCTATGAATGCGGTTGGCCATCACGGGTTTTCTGGGCCATTTGGAAGGTCAAACGAGCCCCGGAGCAAGCATACGCCTCATTTTGACGATTTTCGTGTGCTATTACACACCATTTTTTGGGTGATAAGGATTCCGACGTCAAAAATGCCAAATTTATTCGTGGACGTCCGTCAAGACGTTGTCTATGCATATGATTGGCCATCAAGGGTTTTCTGGGCCGTTTGGAAGGTCAAACGAGCCCCGGTGCGAGCATACGCCTCATTTTGACGATTTTCGTGTGCTATTGCACACCATTTTTTGGGTGATCGGGATTCCAACGTCAAAAATGCCAAATTTATTCGTGGAAGTCCGTCAAGACGTTGTCTATGAATGCGGTTGGCCATCACGGGTTTTCTGGGCCATTTGGAAGGTCAAACGAGCCCCGGAGCAAGCATACGCCTCATTTTGACGATTTTCGTGTGCTATTACACACCATTTTTTGGGTGATAAGGATTCCGACGTCAAAAATGCCAAATTTGTTCGTGGACGTCCGTCAAGACGTTGTCTATGCATATGATTGGCCATCAAGGGTTTTCTGGGCCGTTTGGAAGGTCAAACGAGCCCCGGTGCGAGCATACGCCTCATTTTGACGATTTTCGTGTGCTATTGCACACCATTTTTTGGGTGATCGGGATTCCGACGTCAAAATTGCCAAATTTGTTCGTGGACGTCCGTCAAGACGTTGTCTATGCATACGGTTGGCCATCACGGGTTTTCTGGGCCATTTGGAAGGTCAAACGAGCCCCGGAGCAAGCATACGCCTCATTTTGACGATTTTCGTATGCTATTGCACACCATTTTTTGGGTGATCAGGATTCCGACGTCAAAAATGCAAAATTTGTTCGTGGACGTCCGTCAAGACGTTGTCTATGCATACGGTTGGCCATCACGGGTTTTCTGGGCCGTTTGGAAGGTCAAACGAGCCCCGGAGCGAGCATACGCCTCATATTGACGATTTTCGTGTGCTATTGCACACCATTTTTTGGGTGATCGGGATTCCGACGTCAAAAATGCCAAATTTGTTCGTGGACGTCCATCAAGACGTTGTCTATGCATACGGTTGGCCATCACGGGTTTTCTGGGCCATTTGGAAGGTCAAACGAGCCCCGGAGCGAGCATACGCCTCATTTTGACGATTTTCGTGTGCTATTGCACACCATTTTTTGGGTGATCAGGATTCCGACGTCAAAAATGCCAAATTTTTTCGTGGACGTCCGTCAAGACGTTGTCTATGCATACGGTTGGCCATCACGGGTTTTCTGGGCCGTTTGGAAGGTCAAACAAGCCCCGGAGCGAGCATACGCCTCATTTTGACGATTTTCGTGTGCTATTGCACACCATTTTTTGGATGATCGGGATTCCGACGTCAAAAATGCCAAATTTGTTTGTGGACGTCCGTCAAGACGTTGTCTATGCATACGGTTGGCCATCACGGGTTTTCTGGGCCATTTGGAAGGTCAAACGAGCCCCGGAGCGAGCATACGCCTCATTTTGACGATTTTCGTGTGCTATTGCACACCATTTTTTGGGTGATCAGGATTCCGACGTCAAAAATGCCAAATTTGTTCGTGGACATCCGTCAAGACGTTGTCTATGCATACGGTTGGCCATCACGGGTTTTCTCGGCCATTTGGAAGGTCAAACGAGCCCCGGAGCGAGCATACGCCTCATTTTGACGATTTTCGTGTGCTATTGCACACCATTTTTTGGGTGATCAGGATTCCGACGTCAAAAATGCCAAATTTGTTCGTGGACGTCCGTCAAGACGTTGTCTATGCATACGGTTGGCCATCACGGGTTTTCTGGGCCGTTTGGAAGGTCAAACGAGCCCCGGAGCGAGCATACGCCTCATTTTGACGATTTTCGTGTGCTATTGCACACCATTTTTTGGGTGATCGAAATTCCGACGTCAAAAATGCCAAATTTGTTCGTGGACGTCCGTCAAGACGTTGTCTATGCATACGGTTGGCCATCACGGGTTTTCTGGGCCATTTGGAAGGTCAAACGAGCCCCGGAGCGAGCATACGCCTCATTTTGACGATTTTCGTGTGCTATTGCACACCATTTTTTGGGTGATAAGGATTCCGACGTCAAAAATGCCAAATTTGTTCGTGGACGTCCGTCAAGACGTTGTCTATGCATACGGTTGGCCATCATGGGTTTTCTGGGCCGTTTGGAAGGTCAAACGAGCCCCGGAGCGAGCATACGCCTCATTTTGACGATTTTCGTGTGCTATTGCACACCATTTTTTGGGTGATCAGGATTCCGACGTCAAAAATGCCAAATTTGTTCGTGGACATCCGTCAAGACGTTGTCTATGCATATGGTTGGCCATCACGGGTTTTCTGGGCCGTTTGGAAGGTCAAACGAGCCCCGGAGCGAGCATACGCCTCATTTTGACGATTTTCGTGTGCTATTGCACACCATTTTTGGGTGATTGGGATTCCGACATCAAAAATGCCAAATTTGTTCGTGGACGTCCGTCAAGACGTTGTCTATGCATACGGTTGGCCATCATGGGTTTTCTGGGTCGTTTGGAAGGTCAAACGAGCCCCGGAGCGAGCATACGCCTCATTTTGACGATTTTCGTGTGCTATTGCACACCATTTTTTGGGTGATCGGGATTCCAACGTCAAAAATGCCAAATTTATTCGTGGACGTCCGTCAAGACGTTGTCTATGAATGCGGTTGGCCATCACGGGTTTTCTGGGCCATTTGGAAGGTCAAACGAGCCCCGGAGCGAGCATACGCCTCATTTTGACGATTTTCGTGTGCTATTACACACCATTTTTTGGGTGATAAGGATTCCGACGTCAAAAATGCCAAATTTGTTCGTGGACGTCCGTCAAGACGTTGTCTATGCATATGATTGGCCATCAAGGGTTTTCTGGGCCGTTTGGAAGGTCAAACGAGCCCCGGTGCGAGCATACGCCTCATTTTGACGATTTTCGTGTGCTATTGCACACCATTTTTTGGGTGATCGGGATTCCGACGTCAAAATTGCCAAATTTGTTCGTGGACGTCCGTCAAGACGTTGTCTATGCATACGGTTGGCCATCACGGGTTTTCTGGGCCATTTGGAAGGTCAAACGAGCCCCGGAGCAAGCATACGCCTCATTTTGACGATTTTCGTGTGCTATTGCACACCATTTTTTGGGTGATCAGGATTCCGACGTCAAAAATGCAAAATTTTTTCGTGGACGTCCGTGAAGACGTTGTCTATGCATACGTTGGCCATCACGGGTTTTCTGGGCCGTTTGGAAGGTCAAACGAGCCCCGGAGCGAGCATACGCCTCATATTGACGATTTTCGTGTGCTATTGCAAACCATTTTTTGGGTGATCGGGATTCCGACGTCAAAAATGCCAAATTTGTTCGTGGACGTCCATCAAGACGTTGTCTATGCATACGGTTGGCCATCACGGGTTTTCTGGGCCATTTGGAAGGTCAAACGATCCCCGGAGCGAGCATACGCCTCATTTTGACGATTTTCGTGTGCTATTGCACACCATTTTTTGGGTGATCAGGATTCCGACGTCAAAAATGCCAAATTTGTTCGTGGACGTCCGTCAAGACGTTGTCTATGCATACGGTTGGCCATCACGGGTTTTCTGGGCCGTTTGGAAGGTCAAACGAGCCCCGGAGCGAGCATACGCCTCATTTTGACGATTTTCGTGTGCTATTGCACACCATTTTTTGGGTGATCGGGATTCCGACGTCAAAAATGCCAAATTTGTTTGTGGACGTCCGTCAAGACGTTGTCTATGCATACGGTTGGCCATCACGGGTTTTCTGGGCCATTTGGAAGGTCAAACGAGCCCCGGAGCGAGCATACGCCTCATTTTGACGATTTTCGTGTGCTATTGCACACCATTTTTTGGGTGATCAGGATTCCGACGTCAAAAATGCCAAATTTGTTCGTGGACGTCCGTCAAGACGTTGTCTATGCATACGGTTGGCCATCACGGGTTTTCTGGGCCGTTTGGAAGGTCAAACGAGCCCCGGAGCGAGCATACGCCTCATTTTGACGATTTTCGTGTGCTATTGCACACCATTTTTTGGGTGATCAGGATTCCGACGTCAAAAATGCCAAATTTGTTCGTGGACATCCGTCAAGACGTTGTCTATGCATACGGTTGGCCATCACGGGTTTTCTGGGCCATTTGGAAGGTCAAACGAGCCCCGGAGCGAGCATACGCCTCATTTTGACGATTTTCGTGTGCTATTGCACACCATTTTTTGGGTGATCGAAATTCCGACGTCAAAAATGCCAAATTTGTTCGTGGACGTCCGTCAAGACGTTGTCTATGCATACGGTTGGCCATCACGGGTTTTCTGGGCCATTTGGAAGGTCAAACGAGCCCCGGAGCGAGCATACGCCTCATTTTGACGATTTTCGTGTGCTATTGCACACCATTTTTTGGGTGATAAGGATTCCGACGTCAAAAATGCCAAATTTGTTCGTGGACGTCCGTCAAGACGTTGTCTATGCATACGGTTGGCCATCATGGGTTTTCTGGGCCGTTTGGAAGGTCAAACGAGCCCCGGAGCGAGCATACGCCTCATTTTGACGATTTTCGTGTGCTATTGCACACCATTTTTTGGGTGATCAGGATTCCGACGTCAAAAATGCCAAATTTGTTCGTGGACATCCGTCAAGACGTTGTCTATGCATATGGTTGGCCATCACGGGTTTTCTGGGCCGTTTGGAAGGTCAAACGAGCCCCGGAGCGAGCATACGCCTCATTTTGACGATTTTCGTGTGCTATTGCACACCATTTTTGGGTGATTGGGATTCCGACATCAAAAATGCCAAATTTGTTCGTGGACGTCCGTCAAGACGTTGTCTATGCATACGGTTGGCCATCATGGGTTTTCTGGGTCGTTTGGAAGGTCAAACGAGCCCCGGAGCGAGCATACGCCTCATTTTGACGATTTTCGTGTGCTATTGCACACCATTTTTTGGGTGATCGGGATTCCAACGTCAAAAATGCCAAATTTATTCGTGGACGTCCGTCAAGACGTTGTCTATGAATGCGGTTGGCCATCACGGGTTTTCTGGGCCATTTGGAAGGTCAAACGAGCCCCGGAGCGAGCATACGCCTCATTTTGACGATTTTCGTGTGCTATTACACACCATTTTTTGGGTGATAAGGATTCCGACGTCAAAAATGCCAAATTTGTTCGTGGACGTCCGTCAAGACGTTGTCTATGCATATGATTGGCCATCAAGGGTTTTCTGGGCCGTTTGGAAGGTCAAACGAGCCCCGGTGCGAGCATACGCCTCATTTTGACGATTTTCGTGTGCTATTGCACACCATTTTTTGGGTGATCGGGATTCCGACGTCAAAATTGCCAAATTTGTTCGTGGACGTCCGTCAAGACGTTGTCTATGCATACGGTTGGCCATCACGGGTTTTCTGGGCCATTTGGAAGGTCAAACGAGCCCCGGAGCAAGCATACGCCTCATTTTGACGATTTTCGTGTGCTATTGCACACCAGTTTTTGGGTGATCAGGATTCCGACGTCAAAAATGCAAAATTTTTTCGTGGACGTCCGTGAAGACGTTGTCTATGCATACGTTGGCCATCACGGGTTTTCTGGGCCGTTTGGAAGGTCAAACGAGCCCCGGAGCGAGCATACGCCTCATATTGACGATTTTCGTGTGCTATTGCAAACCATTTTTTGGGTGATCGGGATTCCGACGTCAAAAATGCCAAATTTGTTCGTGGACGTCCATCAAGACGTTGTCTATGCATACGGTTGGCCATCACGGGTTTTCTGGGCCATTTGGAAGGTCAAACGATCCCCGGAGCGAGCATACGCCTCATTTTGACGATTTTCGTGTGCTATTGCACACCATTTTTTGGGTGATCAGGATTCCGACGTCAAAAATGCCAAATTTTTTCGTGGACGTCCGTCAAGACGTTGTCTATGCATACGGTTGGCCATCACGGGTTTTCTGGGCCGTTTGGAAGGTCAAACGAGCCCCGGAGCGAGCATACGCCTCATTTTGACGATTTTCGTGTGCTATTGCACACCATTTTTTGGGTGATCGGGATTCCGACGTCAAAAATGCCAAATTTGTTTGTGGACGTCCGTCAAGACGTTGTCTATGCATACGGTTGGCCATCACGGGTTTTCTGGGCCATTTGGAAGGTCAAACGAGCCCCGGAGCGAGCATACGCCTCATTTTGACGATTTTCGTGTGCTATTGCACACCATTTTTTGGGTGATCAGGATTCTGACGTCAAAAATGCCAAATTTGTTCGTGGACGTCCGTCAAGACGTTGTCTATGCATACGGTTGGCCATCACGGGTTTTCTGGGCCGTTTGGAAGGTCAAACGAGCCCCGGAGCGAGCATACGCCTCATTTTGACGATTTTCGTGTGCTATTGCACACCATTTTTTGGGTGATCAGGATTCCGACGTCAAAAATGCCAAATTTGTTCGTGGACATCCGTCAAGACGTTGTCTATGCATACGGTTGGCCATCACGGGTTTTCTGGGCCATTTGGAAGGTCAAACGAGCCCCGGAGCGAGCATACGCCTCATTTTGACGATTTTCGTGTGCTATTGCACACCATTTTTTGGGTGATCAGGATTCCGACGTCAAAAATGCCAAATTTGTTCGTGGACGTCCGTCAAGACGTTGTCTATGCATACGGTTGGCCATCACGGGTTTTCTGGGCCGTTTGGAAGGTCAAACGAGCCCCGGAGCGAGCATACGCCTCATATTGACGATTTTCGTGTGCTATTGCAAACCATTTTTTGGGTGATCGGGATTCCGACGTCAAAAATGCCAAATTTGTTCGTGGACGTCCATCAAGACGTTGTCTATGCATACGGTTGGCCATCACGGGTTTTCTGGGCCATTTGGAAGGTCAAACGAGCCCCGGAGCGAGCATACGCCTCATTTTGACGATTTTCGTGTGCTATTGCACACCATTTTTTGGGTGATCAGGATTCCGACGTCAAAAATGCCAAATTTGTTCGTGGACGTCCGTCAAGACGTTGTCTATGCATACGGTTGGCCATCACGGGTTTTCTGGGCCGTTTGGAAGGTCAAACGAGCCCCGGAGCGAGCATACGCCTCATTTTGACGATTTTCGTGTGCTATTGCACACCATTTTTTGGGTGATCGAAATTCCGACGTCAAAAATGCCAAATTTGTTCGTGGACGTCCGTCAAGACGTTGTCTATGCATACGGTTTGCCATCACGGGTTTTCTGGGCCATTTGGAAGGTCAAACGAGCCCCGGAGCAAGCATACGCCTCATTTTGACGATTTTCGTGTGCTATTGCACACCATTTTTTGGGTGATCGAAATTCCGACGTCAAAAATGCCAAATTTGTTCGTGGACGTCCGTCAAGACGTTGTCTATGCATACGGTTGGCCATCACGGGTTTTCTGGGCCATTTGGAAGGTCAAACGAGCCCCGGAGCGAGCATACGCCTCATTTTAACGATTTTCGTGTGCTATTGCACACCATTTTTTGGGTGATCAGGATTCCGACGTCAAAAATGCAAAATTTTTTCGTGGACGTCCGTCAAGACGTTGTCTATGCATACGGTTGGCCATCACGGGTTTTCTGGGCCGTTTGGAAGGTCAAACGAGCCCCGGAGCGAGCATACGCCTCATTTTGACGATTTTCGTGTGCTATTGCACACCATTTTTTGGGTGATCGGGATTCCGACGTCAAAAATGCCAAATTTGTTCGTGGACGTCTTTCAAGACGTTGTCTATACATACGGTTGGCCATCACGGGTTTTCTGGGCCATTTGGAAGGTCAAACGAGCCCCGGAGCGAGCATACGCCTCATTTTGACGATTTTCGTGTGCTATTGCACACCATTTTTTGGGTGATCATGATTCCGATGTCAAAAATGCCAAATTTGTTCGTGGACGTCCGTCAAGACGTTGTCTATGCATACGGTTGGCCATCACGGGTTTTCTGGGTCGTTTGGAAGGTCAAACGAGCCCCGGAGCGAGCATACGCCTCATTTTGACGATTTTCGTGTGCTATTGCACACCATTTTTTGGGTGATCGGGATTCCGACCTCAAAAATGCCAAATTTGTTCGTGGACGTCCGTCAAGACGTTGTCTATGCATGCGGTTGGCCATCACGGGTTTTCTGGGCCATTTGGAAGGTCAAACGAGCCCCGGAGCGAGCATACGCCTCATTTTGACGATTTTCGTGTGCTATTGCACACCATTTTTTGGGTGATCGGGATTCCGACGTCAAAAGTGCCAAATTTGTTCGTGGACGTTCGTCAAGACGTTGTCTATGCATACGGTTGGCCATCACGGGTTTTCTGGGCCATTTGGAAGGTCAAACGAGCCCCGGAGCGAGCATACGCCTCATTTTGACGATTTTCGTGTGCTATTGCACACCATTTTTTGGGTGATCAGGATTCTGACGTCAAAAATGCCAAATTTGCTCGTGGACGTCCATCAAGACGTTGTCTATGCATACGGTTGGCCATCACGGGTTTTCTGGTCCGTTTGGAAGGTCAAACGAGCCCCGGAGCGAGCATACGCCTCATTTTGACGATTTTCGTGTGCTATTGCACACCATTTTTTGGGTGATCGGGATTCCGACGTCAAAAATGCCAAATTTGTTCGTGGACATCCGTCAAGACGTTGTCTATGCATACGGTTGGCCATCACGGGTTTCCTGGGCCATTTGGAAGGTCAAACGAGCCCCGGAGCGAGCATACGCCTCATTTTGACGATTTTCGTGTGCTATTGCACATCATTTTTTGGGTGATCAGGATTCCGACGTCAAAAATGCCAAATTTGTTCGTGGACGTCCGTCAAGACGTTGTCTATGCATACGGTTGGCCATCACGGGTTTTCTGGGCCATTTGGAAGGTCAAACGAGCCCCGGAGCGAGCATACGCCTCATTTTGACGATTTTCGTGTGCTATTGCACACCATTTTTTGGGTGATCGGGATTCCGACGTCAAAAATGCCAAATTTGTTCGTGGACGTCCGTCAAGACGTTGTCTATGCATACGGTTGGCCATCACAGGTTTTCTGGGCTGTTTGGAAGGTCAAACGAGCCCCGGAGCGAGCATACGCCTCATTTTGACGATTTTCGTGTGCTATTGCACACCATTTTTTGGGTGATCAGGATTCCGACGTCAAAAATGCCAAATTTGTTCGTGGACGTCCGTCAAGACGTTGTCTATGCATACGGTTGGTCATCACGGGTTTTCCGGGCCATTTGGAAGGTCAAACGAGCCCCGGAGCGAGTATACGCCTCATTTTGACGATTTTCGTGTGCTATTGCACACCATTTTTTGGGTGATCAGGATTCCGACGTCAAAAGTGCCAAATTTGTTCGTGGACGTCCGTCAAGACGTTGTCTATGCATACGGTTGGCCATCACGGGTTTTCTGGGCCATTTGGAAGGTCAAACGAGCCCCGGAGCGAGCATACGCCTCATTTTGACGATTTTCGTGTGCTATTGCACACCATTTTTTGGGTGATCAGGATTCCGACGTCAAAAATGCCAAATTTGTTCGTGGACGTCCGTCAAGACGTTGTCTATGCATACGGTTGGCCATCACGGGTTTTCTTGGCCGTTTGGAAGGTCAAACGAGCCCCGGAGCGAGCATACGCCTCATTTTGACGATTTTCGTGTGCTATTGCACACCATTTTTTGGGTGATCGGGATTCCGACGTCAAAAATGCCAAATTTGTTCGTGGACGTCCGTCAAGACGTTGTCTATGCATACGGTTGGTCATCACGGGTTTTCCGGGCCATTTGGAAGGTCAAACGAGCCCCGGAGCGAGTATACGCCTCATTTTGACGATTTTCGTGTGCTATTGCACACCATTTTTTGGGTGATCAGGATTCCGACGTCAAAAGTGCCAAATTTGTTCGTGGACGTCCGTCAAGACGTTGTCTATGCATACGGTTGGCCATCACGGGTTTTCTGGGCCATTTGGAAGGTCAAACGAGCCCCGGAGCGAGCATACGCCTCATTTTGACGATTTTCGTGTGCTATTGCACACCATTTTTTGGGTGATCAGGATTCTGACGTCAAAAATGCCAAATTTGCTCGTGGACGTCCATCAAGACGTTGTCTATGCATACGGTTGGCCATCACGGGTTTTCTGGTCCGTTTGGAAGGTCAAACGAGCCCCGGAGCGAGCATACGCCTCATTTTGACGATTTTCGTGTGCTATTGCACACCATTTTTTGGGTGATCGGGATTCCGACGTCAAAAATGCCAAATTTGTTCGTGGACGTCCGTCAAGACGTTGTCTATGCATACGGTTGGCCATCACGGGTTTCCTGGGCCATTTGGAAGGTCAAACGAGCCCCGGAGCGAGCATACGCCTCATTTTGACGATTTTCGTGTGCTATTGCACACCATTTTTTGGGTGATCAGGATTCCGACGTCAAAAATGCCAAATTTGTTCGTGGACGTCCGTCAAGACGTTGTCTATGCATACGGTTGGCCATCACGGGTTTTCTGGGCCATTTGGAAGGTCAAACGAGCCCCGGAGCGAGCATACGCCTCATTTTGACGATTTTCGTGTGCTATTGCACACCATTTTTTGGGTGATCAGGATTCCGACGTCAAAAATGCCAAATTTGTTCGTGGACGTCCGTCAAGACGTTGTCTATGCATACGGTTGGCCATCACGGGTTTTCTGGGCCGTTTGGAAGGTCAAACGAGCCCCAGAGCGAGCATACGCCTCATTTTGACGATTTTCGTGTGCTATTGCACACCATTTTTGGGTGATTGGGATTCCGACATCAAAAATGCCAAATTTGTTCGTGGACGTTTGTCAAGACGTTGTCTATGCATACGGTTGGCCATCATGGGTTTTCTGGGTCGTTTGGAAGGTCAAACGAGCCCCGGAGCGAGCATACGCCTCATCTTGACGATTTTCGTGTGCTATTGCACACCATTTTTTGGGTGATCGGGATTCCAACGTCAAAAATGCCAAATTTATTCGTGGACGTCCGTCAAGACGTTGTCTATGAATGCGGTTGGCCATCACGGGTTTTCTGGGCCATTTGGAAGGTCAAACGAGCCCCGGAGCAAGCATACGCCTCATTTTGACGATTTTCGTGTGCTATTACACACCATTTTTTGGGTGATAAGGATTCCGACGTCAAAAATGCCAAATTTGTTCGTGGACGTCCGTCAAGACGTTGTCTATGCATATGATTGGCCATCAAGGGTTTTCTGGGCCGTTTGGAAGGTCAAACGAGCCCCGGTGCGAGCATACGCCTCATTTTGACGATTTTCGTGTGCTATTGCACACCATTTTTTGGGTGATCGGGATTCCAACGTCAAAAATGCCAAATTTATTCGTGGACGTCCGTCAAGACGTTGTCTATGAATGCGGTTGGCCATCACGGGTTTTCTGGGCCATTTGGAAGGTCAAACGAGCCCCGGAGCAAGCATACGCCTCATTTTGACGATTTTCGTGTGCTATTACACACCATTTTTTGGGTGATAAGGATTCCGACGTCAAAAATGCCAAATTTGTTCGTGGACGTCCGTCAAGACGTTGTCTATGCATATGATTGGCCATCAAGGGTTTTCTAGGCCGTTTGGAAGGTCAAACGAGCCCCGGAGCGAGCATACGCCTCATATTGACGATTTTCGTGTGCTATTGCACACCATTTTTTGGGTGATCAGGATTCCGACGTCAAAAATGCCAAATTTGTTCGTGGACGTCCGTCAAGACGTTGTCTATGCATACGGTTGGCCATCACGGGTTTTCTGGGCCGTTTGGAAGGTCAAACGAGCCCCGGAGCGAGCATACGCCTCATATTGACGATTTTCGTGTGCTATTGCACACCATTTTTTGGGTGATCGGGATTCCGACGTCAAAAATGCCAAATTTGTTCGTGGACGTCCATCAAGACGTTGTCTATGCATACGGTTGGCCATCACGGGTTTTCTGGGCCATTTGGAAGGTCAAACGAGCCCCGGAGCGAGCATACGCCTCATTTTGACGATTTTCGTGTGCTATTGCACACCATTTTTTGGGTGATCAGGATTCCGACGTGAAAAATGCCAAATTTGTTCGTGGACGTCCGTCAAGACGTTGTCTATGCATACGGTTGGCCATCACGGGTTTTCTGGGCCGTTTGGAAGGTCAAACAAGCCCCGGAGCGAGCATACGCCTCATTTTGACGATTTTCGTGTGCTATTGCACACCATTTTTTGGGTGATCGGGATTCCGACGTCAAAAATGCCAAATTTGTTTGTGGACGTCCGTCAAGACGTTGTCTATGCATACGGTTGGCCATCACGGGTTTTCTGGGCCATTTGGAAGGTCAAACGAGCCCCGGAGCGAGCATACGCCTCATTTTGACGATTTTCGTGTGCTATTGCACACCATTTTTTGGGTGATCAGGATTCCGACGTCAAAAATGCCAAATTTGTTCGTGGACGTCCGTCAAGACGTTGTCTATGCATACGGTTGGCCATCACGGGTTTTCTGGGCCGTTTGGAAGGTCAAACGAGCCCCGGAGCGAGCATACGCCTCATTTTGACGATTTTCGTGTGCTATTGCACACCATTTTTTGGGTGATCAGGATTCCGACGTCAAAAATGCCAAATTTGTTCGTGGACATCCGTCAAGACGTTGTCTATGCATACGGTTGGCCATCACGGGTTTTCTCGGCCATTTGGAAGGTCAAACGAGCCCCGGAGCGAGCATACGCCTCATTTTGACGATTTTCGTGTGCTATTGCACACCATTTTTTGGGTGATCAGGATTCCGACGTCAAAAATGCCAAATTTGTTCGTGGACGTCCGTCAAGACGTTGTCTATGCATACGGTTGGCCATCACGGGTTTTCTGGGCCGTTTGGAAGGTCAAACGAGCCCCGGAGCGAGCATACGCCTCATTTTGACGATTTTCGTGTGCTATTGCACACCATTTTTTGGGTGATCGAAATTCCGACGTCAAAAATGCCAAATTTGTTCGTGGACGTCCGTCAAGACGTTGTCTATGCATACGGTTGGCCATCACGGGTTTTCTGGGCCATTTGGAAGGTCAAACGAGCCCCGGAGCGAGCATACGCCTCATTTTGACGATTTTCGTGTGCTATTGCACACCATTTTTTGGGTGATAAGGATTCCGACGTCAAAAATGCCAAATTTGTTCGTGGACGTCCGTCAAGACGTTGTCTATGCATACGGTTGGCCATCATGGGTTTTCTGGGCCATTTGGAAGGTCAAACGAGCCCCGGAGCGAGCATACGCCTCATTTTGACGATTTTCGTGTGCTATTGCACACCATTTTTTGGGTGATCAGGATTCCGACGTCAAAAATGCCAAATTTGTTCGTGGACATCCGTCAAGACGTTGTCTATGCATATGGTTGGCCATCACGGGTTTTCTGGGCCGTTTGGAAGGTCAAACGAGCCCCGGAGCGAGCATACGCCTCATTTTGACGATTTTCGTGTGCTATTGCACACCATTTTTGGGTGATTGGGATTCCGACATCAAAAATGCCAAATTTATTCGTGGACGTCCGTCAAGACGTTGTCTATGCATACGGTTGGCCATCATGGGTTTTCTGGGTCGTTTGGAAGGTCAAACGAGCCCCGGAGCGAGCATACGCCTCATTTTGACGATTTTCGTGTGCTATTGCACACCATTTTTTGGGTTATCGGGATTCCAACGTCAAAAATGCCAAATTTATTCGTGGACGTCCGTCAAGACGTTGTCTATGAATGCGGTTGGCCATCACGGGTTTTCTGGGCCATTTGGAAGGTCAAACGAGCCCCGGAGCGAGCATACGCCTCATTTTGACGATTTTCGTGTGCTATTACACACCATTTTTTGGGTGATAAGGATTCCGACGTCAAAAATGCCAAATTTGTTCGTGGACGTCCGTCAAGACGTTGTCTATGCATATGATTGGCCATCAAGGGTTTTCTGGGCCGTTTGGAAGGTCAAACGAGCCCCGGTGCGAGCATACGCCTCATTTTGACGATTTTCGTGTGCTATTGCACACCATTTTTTGGGTGATCGGGATTCCGACGTCAAAATTGCCAAATTTGTTCGTGGACGTCCGTCAAGACGTTGTCTATGCATACGGTTGGCCATCACGGGTTTTCTGGGCCATTTGGAAGGTCAAACGAGCCCCGGAGCAAGCATACGCCTCATTTTGACGATTTTCGTGTGCTATTGCACACCATTTTTTGGGTGATCAGGATTCCGACGTCAAAAATGCAAAATTTTTTCGTGGACATCCGTCAAGACGTTGTCTATGCATACGGTTGGCCATCACGGGTTTTCTGGGCCGTTTGGAAGGTGAAACGAGCCCCGGAGCGAGCATACGCCTCATATTGACGATTTTCGTGTGCTATTGCAAACCATTTTTTGGGTGATCGGGATTCCGAAGTCAAAAATGCCAAATTTGTTCGTGGACGTCCATCAAGACGTTGTCTATGCATACGGTTGGCCATCACGGGTTTTCTGGGCCATTTGGAAGGTCAAACGATCCCCGGAGCGAGCATACGCCTCATTTTGATGATTTTCGTGTGCTATTGCACACCATTTTTTGGGTGATCAGGATTCCGACGTCAAAAATGCCAAATTTGTTCGTGGACGTCCGTCAAGACGTTGTCTATGCATACGGTTGGCCATCACGGGTTTTCTGGGCCGTTTGGAAGGTCAAACGAGCCCCGGAGCGAGCATACGCCTCATTTTGACGATTTTCGTGTGCTATTGCACACCATTTTTTGGGTGATCGGGATTCCGACGTCAAAAATGCCAAATTTGTTTGTGGACGTCCGTCAAGACGTTGTCTATGCATACGGTTGGCCATCACGGGTTTTCTGGGCCATTTGGAAGGTCAAACGAGCCCCGGAGCGAGCATACGCCTCATTTTGACGATTTTCGTGTGCTATTGCACACCATTTTTTGGGTGATCAGGATTCCGACGTCAAAAATGCCAAATTTGTTCGTGGACGTCCGTCAAGACGTTGTCTATGCATACGGTTGGCCATCACGGGTTTTCTGGGCCGTTTGGAAGGTCAAACGAGCCCTGGAGCGAGCATACGCCTCATTTTGACGATTTTCGTGTGCTATTGCACACCATTTTTTGAGTGATCAGGATTCCGACGTCAAAAATGCCAAATTTGTTCGTGGACATCCGTCAAGACGTTGTCTATGCATACGGTTGGCCATCACGGGTTTTCTGGGCCATTTGGAAGGTCAAACGAGCCCCGGAGCGAGCATACGCCTCATTTTGACGATTTTCGTGTGCTATTGCACACCATTTTTTGGGTGATCAGGATTCCGACGTCAAAATTGCCAAATTTGTTCGTGGACGTCCGTCAAGACGTTGTCTATGCATACGGTTGGCCATCACGGGTTTTCTGGGCCGTTTGGAAGGTCAAACGAGCCCCGGAGCGAGCATACGCCTCATATTGACGATTTTCGTGTGCTATTGCAAACCATTTTTTGGGTGATCGGGATTCCGACGTCAAAAATGCCAAATTTGTTCGTGGACGTCCATCAAGACGTTGTCTATGCATACGGTTGGCCATCACGGGTTTTCTGGGCCATTTGGAAGGTCAAACGAGCCCCGGAGCGAGCATACGCCTCATTTTGACGATTTTCGTGTGCTATTGCACACCATTTTTTGGGTGATCAGGATTCCGACGTCAAAAATGCCAAATTTGTTCGTGGACGTCCGTCAAGACGTTGTCTATGCATACGGTTGGCCATCACGGGTTTTCTGGGCCGTTTGGAAGGTCAAACGAGCCCCGGAGCGAGCATACGCCTCATTTTGACGATTTTCGTGTGCTATTGCACACCATTTTTTGGGTGATCGAAATTCCGACGTCAAAAATGCCAAATTTGTTCGTGGACGTCCGTCAAGACGTTGTCTATGCATACGGTTGGCCATCACGGGTTTTCTGGGCCATTTGGAAGGTCAAACGAGCCCCGGAGCAAGCATACGCCTCATTTTGACGATTTTCGTGTGCTATTGCACACCATTTTTTGGGTGATCGAAATTCCGACGTCAAAAATGCCAAATTTGTTCGTGGACATCCGTCAAGACGTTGTCTATGCATACGGTTGGCCATCACGGGTTTTCTGGGCCATTTGGAAGGTCAAACAAGCCCCGGAGCGAGCATACGCCTCATTTTGACGATTTTCGTGTGCTATTGCACACCATTTTTTGGGTGATCAGGATTCCGACGTCAAAAATGCAAAATTTTTTCGTGGACGTCCGTCAAGACGTTGTCTATGCATACGGTTGGCCATCACGGGTTTTCTGGGCCGTTTGGAAGGTCAAACGAGCCCCGGAGCGAGCATACGCCTCATTTTGACGATTTTCGTGTGCTATTGCACACCATTTTTTGGGTGATCGGGATTCCGACGTCAAAAATGCCAAATTTGTTCATGGACGTCTTTCAAGACGTTGTCTATACATACGGTTGGCCATCACGGGTTTTCTGGGCCATTTGGAAGGTCAAACGAGCCCCGGAGCGAGCATACGCCTCATTTTGACGATTTTCGTGTGCTATTGCACACCATTTTTTGGGTGATCAGGATTCCGATGTCAAAAATGCCAAATTTGTTCGTGGACGTCCGTCAAGACGTTGTCTATGCATACGGTTTGCCATCACGGGTTTTCTGGGTCGTTTGGAAGGTCAAACGAGCCCCGGAGCGAGCATACGCCTCATTTTGACGATTTTCGTGTGCTATTGCACACCATTTTTTGGGTGATCGGGATTCCGACCTCAAAAATGCCAAATTTGTTCGTGGACGTCCGTCAAGACGTTGTCTATGCATGCGGTTGGCCATCATGGGTTTTCTGGGCCATTTGGAAGGTCAAACGAGCCCCGGAGCGAGCATACGCCTCATTTTGACGATTTTCGTGTGCTATTGCACACCATTTTTTGGGTGATTGGGATTCCGATGTCAAAAATGCCAAATTTGTTCGTGGACGTCCGTCAAGACGTTGTCTATGCATACGGTTGGCCATCACGGGTTTTCTGGGCCATTTGGAAGGTCAAACGAGCCCCGGAGCGAGCATACGCCTCATTTTGACGATTTTCGTGTGCTATTGCACACCATTTTTTGGGTGATCAGGATTCCGACGTCAAAAATGCCAAATTTGTTCGTGGACGTCCGTCAAGACGTTGTCTATGCATACGGTTGGCCATCACGGGTTTTCTGGGCCGTTTGGAAGGTCAAACGAGCCCCGGAGCGAGCATACGCCTCATTTTGACGATTTTCGTGTGCTATTGCACACCATTTTTTGGGTGATCGGGATTCCGACGTCAAAACTGCCAAATTTGTTCGTGGACGTTCGTCAAGACGTTGTCTATGCATACGGTTGGCCATCACGGGTTTTCTGGGCCATTTGGAAGGTCAAACGAGCCCCGGAGCGAGCATACGCCTCATTTTGACGATTTTCGTGTGCTATTGCACACCATTTTTTGGGTGATCAGGATTCTGACGTCAAAAATGCCAAATTTGCTCGTGGACGTCCATCAAGACGTTGTCTATGCATACGGTTGGCCATCACGGGTTTTCTGGTCCGTTTGGAAGGTCAAACGAGCCCCGGAGCGAGCATACGCCTCATTTTGACGATTTTCGTGTGCTATTGCACACCATTTTTTGGGTGATCGGGATTCCGACGTCAAAAATGCCAAATTTGTTCGTGGACGTCCGTCAAGACGTTGTCTATGCATACGGTTGGCCATCACGGGTTTCCTGGGCCATTTGGAAGGTCAAACGAGCCCCGGAGCGAGCATACGCCTCATTTTGACGATTTTCGTGTGCTATTGCACACCATTTTTTGGGTGATCAGGATTCCGACGTCAAAAATGCCAAATTTGTTCGTGGACGTCCGTCAAGACGTTGTCTATGCATACGGTTGGCCATCACGGGTTTTCTGGGCCATTTGGAAGGTCAAACGAGCCCCGGAGCGAGCATACGCCTCATTTTGACGATTTTCGTGTGCTATTGCACACCATTTTTTGGGTGATCAGGATTCCGACGTCAAAAATGCCAAATTTGTTCGTGGACGTCCGTCAAGACGTTGTCTATGCATACGGTTGGCCATCACGGGTTTTCTGGGCCGTTTGGAAGGTCAAACAAGCCCCGGAGCGAGCATACGCCTCATTTTGACGATTTTCGTGTGCTATTGCACACCATTTTTTGGGTGATCGGGATTCCGACGTCAAAAATGCCAAATTTGTTCGTGGACGTCCGTCAAGACGTTGTCTATGCATAAGGTTGGTCATCACGGGTTTTCTGGGCCATTTGGAAGGTCAAACGAGCCCCGGAGCGAGCATACGCCTCATTTTGACGATTTTCGTGTGCTATTGCACACCATTTTTTTGGTGATCAGGATTCCGACGTCAAAAATGCCAAATTTGTTCGTGAACGTCCGTCAAGACGTTGTCTATGCATACGGTTGGCCATCACGGGTTTTCTGGGCCGTTTGGAAGGTCAAACGAGCCCCGGAGCGAGCATACGCCTCATTTTGACGATTTTCGTGTGCTATTGCACACCATTTTTTGGGTGATCGGGATTCCGACGTCAAAAATGCCAAATTTGTTCGTGGACGTCCGTCAAGACGTTGTCTATGCATACGGTTGGCCATCACGGGTTTTCTGGGCCATTTGGAAGGTCAAACGAGCCCCGGAGCGAGCATACGCCTCATTTTGACGATTTTCGTGTGCTATTGCACACCATTTTTTGGGTGATCGGGATTCCGACGTCAAAAATGCCAAATTTGTTCGTGGACGTCCGTCAAGACGTTGTCTATGCATACGGTTGGCCATCACGGGTTTTCTGGGCCGTTTGGAAGGTCAAACGAGCCCCGGAGCGAGCATACGCCTCATTTTGACGATTTTCGTGTGCTATTGCACACCATTTTTTGGGTGATCGGGATTCCGACGTCAAAAATGCCAAATTTGTTCGTGGACGTCCGTCAAGACGTTGTCTATGCATACGGTTGGCCATCACGGGTTTTCTGGGCCATTTGGAAGGTCAAACGAGCCCCGGAGCGAGCATACGCCTCATTTTGACGATTCTCGTGTGCTATTGCACACCATTTTTTGGGTGATCAGGATTCTGACGTCAGAAATGCCAAATTTGCTCGTGGACGTCCATCAAGACGTTGTCTATGCATACGGTTGGCCATCACGGGTTTTCTGGTCCGTTTGGAAGGTCAAACGAGCCCCGGAGCGAGCATACGCCTCATTTTGACGATTTTCGTGTGCTATTGCACACCATTTTTTGGGTGATCGGGATTCCGACGTCAAAAATGCCAAATTTGTTCGTGGACGTCCGTCAAGACGTTGTCTATGCATACGGTTGGCCATCACGGGTTTCCTGGGCCATTTGGAAGGTCAAACGAGCCCCGGAGCGAGCATACGCCTCATTTTGACGATTTTCGTGTGCTATTGCACACCATTTTTTGGGTGATCAGGATTCCGACGTCAAAAATGCCAAATTTGTTCGTGGACGTCCGTCAAGACGTTGTCTATGCATACGGTTGGCCATCACGGGTTTTCTGGGCCATTTGGAAGGTCAAACGAGCCCCGGAGCGAGCATACGCCTCATTTTGACGATTTTCGTGTGCTATTGCACACCATTTTTTGGGTGATCAGGATTCCGACGTCAAAAATGCACAATTTGTTCGTGGACGTCCGTCAAGACGTTGTCTATGCATACGGTTGGCCATCACGGGTTTTCTGGGCCGTTTGGAAGGTCAAACGAGCCCCGGAGCGAGCATACGCCTCATTTTGACGATTTTCGTGTGCTATTGCACACCATTTTTGGGTGATTGGGATTCCGACATCAAAAATGCCAAATTTGTTCGTGGACGTCCGTCAAGACGTTGTCTATGCATACGGTTGGCCATCATGGGTTTTCTGGGTCGTTTGGAAGGTCAAACGAGCCCCGGAGCGAGCATACGCCTCATCTT